>NC_090651.1:285835768-286135768 GCF_040937935.1 Hyperolius riggenbachi
ACACACAGACACACACACAGACACACACACACAGACACACACACAGACACACACAGACACACACACAGACACACACAGACACACACAGACACACACAGACACACAGACACACACACACACACACAGCTCTTTATAACTTTTAAATAACTTTTTGTTTAGATACATGTCAATGCAAAACCAAATCTAAAACTGAACAAGGCTTAAAGTGAACCTTAAGTCAGAAAAAAAAAAAGAGTTTTACTCACCTGGGGCTTCTACCAGACCCCTGCAGCAGTCCTGTGCCCTCGCAGCCACTCACTAACTAATCCTCTGGTCCCCCGCTGCCAGCTAGTTTCGTTTTTGCCGACATGCCCGTCAGGACTGGCCACACGTAGCTTTTTCCGCATTAATTAGTGCTATTGCGGGCCGCAACGTGTACAAAAATACGCGTTGCCGCATTACGAACGCATAGATATGCGGCAACGCGTATTTTTGTGCGCGTTGCGGCCCGCAATGCCGCTGATTACAGTCGGGAGTGCAGAAAAAAACTATGCTTGTCCAGTCCTAACGGACCTGTCGGCAAAAACAAAACTAGCTGGCAGCGGGGGACCAGAGGATTAGTGAGTGGCTGCGAGGGCACAGGACTGCTGCAGGGGGCTACAGTAAAACTCATTTTTTTTTCTGGCTTAAGTGTCTCTTTAACGCCTGGTACACACTTTCAATCATGATTGGCCAATCACTGACCAGTTTTACCACATCTGTGTAGTATGAGGGTCAACATATATTGAATACTATAAGCAGATTGTATAGGTAAACTCTCATACTACTTGGAGGTGGTAAAATTGGTCAGAGATTGGCCTGGTACACACATCCAATTTTGATTGGCTAATCATTGGCCAATTTTACCACTCCCATGTAGTATGTGGGGTTACCTACACAATCTACTTACAGTATTCAATATCTGTTGGCCCTCATGATACATGGAGGTGGTAAAATTAGCCAGTCATTGTCCAAACAAAAGTGGATGTGTGTACCAGGCTTTTTTAATGAAAGCAATGAGGTTTAATATGTGACTATAAACAGCGTGTAAAAGCAAATCATGAACAAAGTGTTTTTGTTATGAGACAAATCTGCATGTTGGTGTGACAATAAGAAGCAACCCTCTGTATCCTAAAGTAAGATGAACAACAGAGCATAAGCCACATGTCCCAAAGCTACAGTAGAAAATGTGGCTGAAAGTGGTGATACCTTTGTGCCACCTCTCGCCCCGCCCACCTGTGATGTCACGTCTGTGCCACTCCATTGCCCCCCCCTGCATTGCAACAAAACATCTCAACTGTACAGCTGGCTCTGTGTCTGTACGGCGTTGGCCAACAAGGCCAAGGGATCGGGTCCCGATTCCTGACAAGCGACATACATCCACCCATGTGTTGTTAGATAAGAGATGTTTGGAATTCTTTTCCAGTCCATATCACAACAGAGCGGGGATGCCAAAAAGTTAATAAAGGAAAACGCAATTGTGCTTCATGCAGCAATTTTTCACATGTTTTGAGCGATCGGAATTGCAATTTACTTCAATTGTGAGTCGTGATTGCTCAAAACAATGCGAAAAAAAGGCTGCTTGTGAAAAATACGTGTTTATCGCATAAAAATTGCTGGTGCAAGATGCTAGTGCTAATCGTTAGCGTTTTGCGATTTCAAGTGTGAGCGGGGCCGTAGGGGACTATCAATGTATGATACATCCCATGAATATGGTATTTGCTTTGTGGTATTCAGTTGGCAACAATACCTATATGTTTCATTTATCTTTCCAGAGCTGCAGTAGCAATGAGTGACTTATGAATTAAATTCCTGTACATAAATCATTATTTCTTAATAACAGCCTTTCCTGGGAAGCGCTGATGCACCGTCATTTCGGCTGAATAAGTCAAGTAGTCATTTGGCAATACACATATTTATCAGCTGTCACACTGATAATAGCTGTCACTCTCTCTGAGGGAACATGAGCGCGGGTAGACTGACAAAACATTGATTCTAACAGCCTTCAGCTGACAGACAAGAATGTCTTTGACATCAACTTAATCTTGCTGGCAGAGATAAACATGTTATTTTGTTTCAGAATCAACAATGTATCTGCAGTCGGAATAATACTTTATTGTCCTGTTATTTCACTGAATCGAATTGTCTGCCGGGCAGCCTCAGTTAATCTTCTACATTTGTAGATCACAGGGCGTATAAAGAACAGGCTGGATTCATAAGGAATCCAGTGTAGTATTTATGTAACCCAGAAACAGACAGTAGCTTTATGTGACAGTTTATCAACTTTATAGCTTATAAGCATCAGCCTATCTATTTTTGCTTTTTTATTAGAGAGGCTTCAACATTTTAAATCCCATGCAGTCAAAAATAGTATTACTTTCCTGCCTGGCTCTCCTGCATAACACAAGTGACAGGTAAAAAAATTACTCTAATACAGCACTAAAAGGATACCCGAAGTGACATATGACATGATGAGATAGACATGTGTATGTACAGTGCCTAGCACACAAATCACTATTCTGTGTTCCTTTTTTTTCTTTCTCTGTCTGAAAAAGTTAAATATCAGGTATGTAAGTTGCAGACTCAGTCCTGACTCAGACAGGAAGGGACTACAGTGTGACCCTCACTGATAAGAAATTCCAACTATAAAACACGTTCCTAGCAGAAAATGGCTTCTGAGAGCAAGAAAGAGATAAAAAGGGGAATGTCTTATCAGTGAGGGTCACACTTTTGTCAATTCCTGTCTGGACTGAGTCAGCCACTTACATACCTGATATTTAACTCTTTTAGTTGGAGAAAGAAAAAAAAGGAACACAGCATAGGTATTTGTGTGCTAGACACTGTACATAAACATGTCTATCTCATCATGTCACATGTCACTTCGGGTATCCTTTAAAGACTACCGCCAGTATAAAATAGAAAGCAGGCAATGGAAGGCTATTATTGATGCAAAGATTGGCGGGTGGTAGCGTTAACTACTCACCCACTGACACGTAAATCATTATTGATAGAAACTCCGCCCGCACCTTGGCTAAGTCGACACAGCATTTTTTTCCCCAAAAGCCTTCTTAAGCTCTGTGACCTCCCCCATTTGCTTTCCACAGCCTGCCCCGAGCTTGGCAAATGCGGCCTAATTGGTGGCTGCCAAGCTGAGGGCGGGCCGCTGCAAGTAGGTGGGGATGACCTCGGATCTTCGGAAGACTGCGGAAAACATGGCCGCAGATGTTTGACAGATGGAGGGGGCAGAATTTGTCATTAATGAAGAATTGGGGAGTTATTTGCCCTACCACCCACTTAGCCTTGAAGCAATAAAAGATACCTTTACATTGTACTCTTTACACTGGAAGTAATCTTAAATGTGCATGGTCACCTGACCCACTTTGCTGCCAGCTAGTTCCCTGCTCTTCTCAGGTGGCCTTTTGAGAGGGGGTGTGGCTGGGCTTCCACTCACTATCCCTCCTGTTCAGGGCTTAGATGTGGGTGTGGCCAATCTGCCTTGTACTTTTGCTGCTTCTGTGGAGGGAATCAGGAATGCACTTTGTTGTCTTACGAGGGGTGCCAATTTCCCAGATCCATGGTAACGGGGGAGGTATGGTTTTAATTGCCCCCATTAATTTCAATTTAAGGAAAATGTATGCAGCTTGGAATTGGACCAATAAAAAGTATCAGTTGCTGCATTTGATTGGTATATTTCCAAGATACATAACATTCCATAAAATTAGCATTGCATCAACTTAGATTGATTAAATAATAATATAAATAAATAATGTTAGCGTCTTATTGATACTGCCTGATAAATCCAAGTGCAAGGAAGTATACTGGCCCTTATTCAATTCACTTTTTCTTCTAAGTTTTCTCCTTGGTGACATATTCACAACTTATTAATAACATGCCTTTTAAGCCACCAGCAAACAGAAGAAAGTCATTTTAAACAGAAGATAAAAAAATTAAGTCCTAGGAGAAAACAGGTGAAAAAAGTCAATTGAATAAGGCCCAGGGCCGGCCTTAGGTGTCACAGCTCCCTGAGTGTAACCAGATTTTGGTCCCCCCCCCCCCCCCATTCATCCTCTTCACGTGCGCACACACACACACACACACATGCCCATGTACAAGATCCCCTTTAGTGTATATAGGCAGATCCCCTCTTTTGGTGTATATGGGCAGATTCCCCGCTTTAGGGTATATAAGCAGATCCCCCCTTTAGTATATATAGGCAGATCCCCCTTAAGTGTATATAGGCAGATCCCCCTTTAGTATATATAGGCAGATCCCCATTTAGTGTATATAGGCAGATTCCCCCCTTTAGTATATATAGGCAGATCCCCATTTAGTGTATATAGGCAGATTCTCCCCCTTTAGTATATATAAACAGATGCCACTTTTAGTGTATATTGCTAGGCAGATAAATAATGTATGGTATACAAGCAGATCCCCCTTTAAAATATATAGGCACCCCCCACACACTTCCCCAGCTGGGAGGCAGTTGGGGAATCTCACTTTTCTGCTTGTAGCTGGGGATAGAACATGGCCAGGAGACAGGAGTGACAAGCAGATCTCTCTCTGATTAGTGCACAGCGCAGACATCGCCTTTGAGCAAGGGCGGGGCTACTGGCACGCACGGCTCACACAGACTCAGCAAGAGGCAGCAGCAGGTTCCTGGAGTCTTCGCCCCCATCAACCCCAGCGGCACCAGGGGGCGGAGCTATAACTTACAGCGGCCACAAATGAACCCGGAGCCCGCAGCCGCAGCCAGCAGGTAGAAATGCGGCCAGGGCCAGTTGAATGCACATCACGTGCGCCCCCCCCCCTGTAAGCCGGCGCCTTGAGCGACCGCTCGGGTCAAAGGCTGGCCATGATAAGGCCCATTGAAGTAATTAGCTTCTTCTGTTTATGGGTCAGATTGTGAAACTTTGTATTAGATTTTGGATCAGTTTCCTGAAAAGTAAGGCAATAAAATACATAACTTTCTTCCTGCAAGCATGCATTTGTTTCCTACATGCGTCTTACCCTTTGCTCACAGTAGGGAGCGTTGTCTGAGGCTGACATGTCATAATATGGAGGATGTATGGGCAGCGCAATAACCTCTTCCTCTGCTTTCACTGGGTCAACATGAACTATCTAAGGAAACAGCAACGTAAATACCAAAATTAGTTTACTAAAATAAAAATAAATGTTATATATGTGATAGATGCATATACTGTGGCTTGCAAAAGTATTCGGCCCCCTTGAAGTTTTCCACATTTTGTCATATTACTGCCACAAACATGAATCAATTTTATTGGAATTCCACGTGAAAGACCAATACAAAGTGGTGTACATGTGAGAAGTGGAATGAAAATCATACATGATTCCAAACATTTTTTACAAATCAATAACCCGCAAAGTGGGGTGTGCGTAATTATTCAGCCCCCTGAGTCAATACTTTGTAGAACCACCTTTTGCTGCACTTACAGCTGCCAATCTTTTAGGGTACCAGCTTTGCACATCTAGAGACTGAAATCCTTGCCCATTCTTCTTTGCAAAACAGCTCCAGCTCAGTCAGATTAGATGGACAGCGTTTGTGAATAGCAGTTTTCAGATCTTGCTACAGATTCTCGATTGGATTTAGATCTGGACTTTGACTGGGCCATTCTAACACATGGATAAGTTTTGTTTTAAACCATTCCATTGCTGCCCTGCCTTTATGTTTAGGTTTGTTGTCCTGCTGGAAGGTGAACCTCCACCCCAGTTTCAAGTCTTTTGCAAACTCCAAGAGGATTTCTTCCAAGATTGCCCTGTATTTTGCTCCATACATCTTCCCATAAACTCTGACCAGCTTCGCTGTCCCTGCTGAAGAGAAGCATCCACCGAGCACGATGCTGCCACCACCATATTTGACAGTGGGGATGGTGTGTTCTGAGTGATGTGCAGTGTTAGTTTTCCGCCACACATAGTGTTTTTAATTTTGGCCAAAAAGTTCCATTTTTGGTCTCATCTGACCAGAGCACCTTCTTCCACATGTTTGCTGTGCCCCCCACATGGCTTGTGGCAAACTGCAAACGGGATTTCCTATGCTTTTCTGTTCACAATTGCTTTCTTCTTGCCACTCTTCTATAAAGGCCAACTTTGTGCAGTGCACCACTAATAGTTGTCCTATGGACAGATTCCCCACCTGAGCTGTAGATCTCTGCAACTCGTCCAGAGTCACCATGGGCATCTTGACTGCATTTATGATCAGCGCTCTTCTTGTTCGGCCTGTGGGTTTAGGTGGACAGCCTTGTCTTGGTTGGTTTACAGTTGTGCCTGTGATGATCCGCTCAGCTGGCTGTACAGGCAGACAGCTGTTTGTCCATTCCTCTAGTCTGTGGGCTGCAGGTCTCTGGAACAGAGACCTGTCTTTCCATTGCAAGTTTCTGGTCTGTTCTCTTGCTGGGGAATTTGCATACATTCGTTATGCAAATCCCCTACCTGCCTTCTTTGATGACTGGCACTATAAGAGCTTTATGTTTCCCAGAAGGCTTTGCTGGTCATTTCCTTTCCATGGTCTGTTCCTGATGGACACTGCTGGAGTGTCAGCCATTGCTATCTAGTATAGTTAATTCCTGGGGGTTGCTTTAGGCTCCCCTTCTACAGGGACGGATCTAGGGAGGGGGGCAGACGGGTCTCTTGCCCCAGGCGCAGTTTGTTGAATTCTTAAAAAGGCGGCAAAATTTGGATGGGGAATGGCAGTTTAGGCGCCAAAACCTGATCTTTAGGCATCAAAACTTGACCTTTAGGCGCCAAAACTGGATGGGGAATGGCAGTTTAGGTGCCAAAACCTGACCTTTAGGTGCCAAAACTAGATGGGGAGTGGCAGCTTAGGTGCCAAAACCTGACCTTTAGGCGCCAAAACCTTACCTTGCCCCAGGCGCAACTTGGTCTAGATCCGTCCCTGCCCTTCTAGCCCAGTCAGGTTGTATTATCTGTATTGCCTGTTCTGTCTTGTCTTGCCTGTTGCCATTATCCTGTCCCAAAGGTGGTCGACAGGAAATGGTTCTGATCTCTGTTCTTGGAGTATAGCTGGTGCAGCGGTTGCTACCAGCTATCTCTTCTGTTCTGTCTCCTGGGATCGCGCTAGCTACTTTTTGCTAGCGCTGGGGATCCTTCTGTTCTGTCTTCTGGGATCGCGCTAGCTACTTTTCGCTAGCGCTGGGGATCCTTCTGTTCTGCTACTCAGTACCTGGATCGCGCTAGCCACTTTTCGCTAGTGCTGTGGATCCTATCTCTCGCTTGTCCCTGTTTTCGTGTGTCTGTCTTGTCTGCTACGCTTGCTGGAGACTCGGTGAGGTAACCGTTAAGCAAGCGCTCGCGTCCTCTGTTTCATGTTTGTCTGTTGATGGTTAGTTAGGCGTGCTTGTCTCTATTGTGCTTATCACGTGGAGACCGCGCATAACCACGTGCACTGTTGCGAATGAGTGTGGTGTTCGCGGTTAGCTAGTGTTTGTTATTTTCCGTATCTCCTTATTGTATTATTTGCTGTGCCTTTGCTACCCTCGTATTCTATTCTGATCTGCCTTGTGTAACGTCTGGCGATCGCACCTCTCGCGATCACGTTCCTATTTCATATCTGCTGTTGTGTGTGCGCGGTCGCGGGGTGGCGACTGGATTGGCGCACACACATACAACCTGTCCCTTTGCTCAATCTCATTCGCAATCGCCTCTCTTGCGATTGCGTTCTGCGCTTCGTACAATTCCTGTCTGGCACTTGTGGAGGTACAGAGGATTGGTTCCTCTGCACTCCCCAGCGCCATCTGCCGACAGGAATTTCCCTCTACATGTGCGTAGCACCTTTTGCTGGGTGCCTGAAAATATACGCTTGTGGAGGATTTCAGCTGTGTCAGCGCACGCGTTGTGCGCTGATCACGGAGAAAGTTCCACAATCGTTACAGTGCCATACTCCTTCCCTTTCTGAATGATCGCTTGAACAGGGCTCCGTGAAGCACTGTGAAGCTTTGGAAATCTTTTTGAAGCCTAAGTCTGCTTTAAATTTCTCAATAACTTTATCCCTGACCTGTCTGGTGTGTTCTTTGGACTTCATGGTGTTGTTGCTCCCAAGATTCTCTTAGACAACCTCTGAGGCCATCACAGAGCATCTGTATTTGTACACCACTTTGTATTGGTCTTTCACGTGGAATTCCAATAAAATAGTTTCATGTTTGTGGCAGTAATATGACAAAATGTGGAAAACTTCAAGGGTGCCAAATACTTTTGCAAGCCACTGTAGTTCAGTAAAAATAACAAGAACGCCAACATATTCCATGGCAATGCAGAAAGTAACAAACAAACAAGGGGTACATAATAATACAGAAAATAGTATACACCAGCTATAGACACTGGTACAAAATTAGTAATTACAGTGACAAAAGTAACATGGTAATAAAACATGTAACAGCTCATGCTCATTCTACAGCATTTATACAGTATGTGGAATAAAAACTTTTCAGTGTGTGCTATGCAAGAGTTCCAGTCTGCTTTAATATAATTTTTTGAATAACACTACACAACAAAAAATAAAAATAAAATAATTTACAAAATAAACATTCTAGAACATAATACTAAAACAAATACGTGCTTTACAAATGCCAAAAATGGCACACACCTTTTCATCATTAATTCAAGAATTGATATCTAACTCTATATTAAATTCTTGCAGGGCTAATGAGTTCATATTATAAATCCATTTAACCTCCCTTTAGTGGACTCCTCTAATCGTATGACTCCCCCGTCCCCCGCCAGGAATACTACATTTTCTCCATGGCAGAAAGTGAGGCTATGGTTGCAGCCACGCTGTTCCCGAAAATATTTTGACACACTGTGATTTAAATGCCTTCTGCTTATATTGTAGTCATTTAGAAATTCTAATTTTCAGCATCTGTGTAGCTGTGCCTATGTACAGTACTGCTTCCCGCCAGTGGCGTAGCTAAGGAGCTGTGGGCCCCGATGCAAGTTTTATAATGGGCCCCCAAGCACTCTATACATAATTTATACGGCGCACCAAAACCTGCCAATGGCAACTACAGTGTCAGAGGTGCAAGAAGGGGATGGGGAATAGTTTGTTAATGATTACCACTATTCAAAGTATCTACAGAAGTGATTATTACCAGCACAGGACCAATAGAGAGCTAATACTGTAGTTGAGGGAGGGCACTTTGGGGCCCCTCTGGCCCAAGGGCCCCGATGCGGTCGCAACCTCTGCAACCCCTATTGCTACGCCCCTGCTTCCCGCATGTACCCCATAACAGGTAAACAACATGATTTGATTTTATAACTTTGGCGTTATTACATAAAACTACTGACACCACAACGAGCGAGCAGACATATTTCAGGCAAAAATGTGTATAGTAGCCTTATTAATACCTAAAATAGGTTAAATAACTAGGAGGAAAGAGGTCATCGACCTCCAACTATAACACTCACTAAACAAAAGAACAAAGCTCCTCCTCAAATAACATGTAATTAACACTATAGAGCAAATGGTAAATCAATAGCCTGAGACAAAGGTATCAAATATGAAAAATCTTTATTCTATAGCCAACTCAAAATTAAAAACAATTAAAACCAAGCAGCCCGCCTAGGTCACAGGCCCCTGAATAATAAATATTATAAATAGCTGAGTCATATGTCAACCTGGTATACACTAAATAACTCGATTGCTTGCCTGGGGGATCATGTGGAAAAATAAAGGTGGTGTCCCCTATGTAAAATAACAATAATTATGATTAGAGACATCCACCCCACATCTTGACCCACAGGGAAACAAGACAATAAAACAAATAATAACTCTCCTCACGAATACTCACTAATAAGGTGCTAGTGCTAAACTGTGATCACCAATAAGTACTGATAATAAACATCATAACTGACAAAAATAACCAATAACATTAATACAAACAATGTGCAAATATGCAAATGAGGTAGATAACCATATATCGTGAAAATGCAGATAAGGTGAAGAAAATAACACACAAATAACCATACAGGTAAATCAGGCATATGCAGCAGCATAGGGAAGATGGCGACATGAGAGATGCCAATGAGAAATATAAGTGAAGTTCAGGGTGAAAACCTAGAGTCAGAGAGGAGAGGACATGGAGACTCACCCAGTGAAAGAAAGATGAAGGACCTAGGAAGGCTGCAGTAGCGCTGCCCGCGCTATCCCACTAGTTTCGCCGAAGCTGCCAAGGGACAAATGAATAACAGAGCTGGCGCAGTTTAAATAACCCCCCGGAGACGCGGCCGCGTCATTGGCTCAACCCTGCGCGCCGTCTGAAACGTCAGCACGCACGGCCGGCCAAGCGTCTGTTGAGACGCATAAGTCTCATTGAGACGCATGGAAAGTCACGTAACTATGACCTATACGTACAAATGGTCGCGTCATCGCCATCTAGTGGACAGTTGCCAAAATGCATCAAAGACAAGAATAAACCAAAAAAAATAGGTGTTTCATAGCCATCTAGTGGAGAAAAAGGGGACTTCAGTATAAAACAGAAAATATAGAACAAGATTCCTCAGAAAAGATCCAAATATCACAGGCCTACACGTACATCTAGAGCACAAGCAACATGATCATAGCAATTATATAAATACAATCATATCAACTCCAGTATAATTATATCAATACAGTCATAACAATTATGGTACATAATTCTAAAGATCATTACAACAACAGTTAAACATAGATCCCTGCAATCAACACAATAATATAAAGACAATCCAATCATATTCTTATTGGAAATATCAAGCAAAGATGTTCTTATGATCCCAATGCGGTGATTTCTTCACCCCCATGGGGTCCCAGAAGCCCAGATTTCCCATCACGGTCCAAAAATAAGATTCAAAGGTAGTCCTAAATTCAAACATAGAAAAACCATGTATGAATATATATCAATCTGACATGTAAAAAACATATATGGGGAAGTAGCTTCTCACACATAACCTTCGCAGCAAGATATACTCAAGCATACTAGAGAGAATAAAAAAGACCAGTCCCCTTACCAAGGACCGTGGAAATCAATCTAAGGCCATCAATTACTCACCAAAAATGGTGGCCAAGTAAGTAGAGCAATATCAGTAAAAGTCTGTCCAACCAGAATTCTATAAGAACACCCCAAGGTGTAGACTAAGAGTAGAAAAAAGTCTGACCTCCTCACCTTAAGGTCATAGAATCACTATACATAGGAAATTCTAATACAGAAGGAAGATCCTGAAATATGGAAAAACAAGTTTGCACCCTGGAAGCAAGGTGAGCCAGGCATACATGTTTCATTGTGGTAAATAACAACCCAGATTAAAATCTTCATTAAGGCCATTGGGAACCCGCGTACCCAGTTTATGTATCCACCGTAGCTCCCATTGTAACATCTTGGTGATATGATTTCCACCTCTAATATTTGGTTGTAACTTTTGGAGCCCATAAACCTTCCAATTCTCTATCCTGCTCAAAGAACATGTTAGGGAATGTGCTGCTACGGTAGTTAACATCTTATTGTCTTGATAATCTCTATATGCCAATTTTAAATTTGAACAATGTTTTTGTACTCTGAACTTAAGAGGATTCTTCGTCTGGCCAACATATCTCTTTGAACATCCACATTCGAGAAGGTAAATCACCCATGGTGTCTGACAATTAATAAAGTCATAAAAAACAATTGAGGAGTTGTCCACAAAATTGACAATATTCTTAGTGGGCGGCATCATTGAGCAAATGGAACAGTTCCCACATGGATAACTTCCCTTGATACTTAAAGTGAACCAGAGACGAAGCACCCTCATGTATTTTACCATAGAAATCAGTGGGAACATTAGAGAAAACACCTACCCTGCCCTCTGTTTCATCCTCACTGCTAAAAGTGTCTGTTATCTAGCTGAGATAAGAATCCCGGACTGTGCATTGAGTCTGGCTTTGCTATAATGACTCAGCTATAATGATTTCTGAGCAAAGCCAGCAGGGGGCAGGCTTGGACTTGAAAAGACACAAAAGAACACAGTCTAAGCTATAATCTTTCTGTAGCAAAGCCAGCCGACTGCTTAGTCGGGATTCTTATCTTAGAGGTGATAACAGGCAAATTAAACAGAGAACAATGTAACAAAGAGCAGATTAGGTGTTTACTGTCATGTTCCCACTGATTTATAAGGTAAAATACATGAGGGTGCTTCATCTCTGGTTCTCTTTAAGGATCTTTGAGGATAGGAATAATGGCTGTGACACAACTTATCTTTCAATGTGGGTGCCCTCTTAGCAGTTATTGAAGGCTTTGACGTAATAAATTTCTTAATAATCGGATCACTCTGTAAGATCCTCCAGTGAGTCTTGAGTATCCCATAGATTTCATTCCAACCTTCATTATAAGTCGTAATTAATCTCACCATATTGTCAGCCTTAATCCGATTACTTCTTGTCTGCAACAATTGCTCTCTTGGAGTAAACCTGGCTCTCCGCCATGCTTTTCGTACATATTTGTTGGGGTATCCTCTATTTTTAAATCTTTCCGCCAATTGCACTGCCTCTCTCTCAAACTCCTCACTGGTAGTACAGTTACGTCTGATCCTTAAAAATTGTCCCGTTGGGATTCCACGTTTTGTAGCCGTAGTGTGGAAAGAAGAATAGTGCAAAAGACTGTTAACGGCCGTCGCTTTTCGAAACAGAGTGGTATTCAGTTGCCCTTCGATCCCCTTAAAAATCTTGATATCCAGGAAGCAAATTTCTTTCTGAGAAACATCAAAAGTGAGAAAAATATTGAGATCATTGCTATTGAGGACCATCATAAATTCTTTTAGCAAATCCAAGTTACCTTGCCATAGGATAAAGACGTCATCGATGAAACGATGCCACCCCGCAATGGCGGGGTGGAATCGTTCCAGCGGCGACGTCCATAAATACTCTCTCTCCCACCACCCAAGGAAGAGGTTGGCCACGGAGGGCGCACATTTAGCCCCCATGGCCACACCCCTCACCTGTAAGTAATAGGTGCCATTAAACAGGAAATAATTGTGTAAAAGCACAAATTCTAATAACTCCAACAACCACCGATTCCTCTGGCGATACTCATTAGATTCCATATCAAGGAAATATTTGACTGCTTGTAGACCATGTGTATGTGAGATATTTGAATATAAGCTCTCAACATCACAGGTCACCAGAAGGTCACTACTCTCCACTTGGATATCACTGATTTTAGAAATAATGTCTGCCGAATCACGGACATATGAATCCAAGGACGTGACATGGGGCTGTAGAAAAAAATCAATAAATGCACAGCACTTTTCATTAAGGCTTCCCATGCCCGCTATTATAGGTCTCCCTGGTGGGTTCTGTTGACTTTTATGTATCTTGGGCAAAATATAATACGTAGATGTAACTGGTTTTTCCACCCACAAATAATCAAACTCCTTTTTAGTGATTATTTTCTCTTCGAACCCCAACTGAAGCAATGTCTTCAATTCTCTCTGAAAAGTCTCAACTGGATTACCTGCAAGCTTCTTATAAAATCTCTTGTCCTCCAATTGTCTGTAAGCCTCCTTTTCATAAAGATCTCTGGGCCACACAACAATATTCCCCCCCTTATCTGCTTCTCTAATAATAATGTCAGGTCTACTACTCAAATCCTTAAGAGCCTGCCTCTCTGCCCTTGTCATATTATCTTTAACCTTGTTTTTACATGAGATTTTCTGTAAATCAGCTGAAACTGCATCAAAAAAAACCTGTACTTGTGGGCAGGAGTTGAAAGCAGGCAAAAACCTGGAGGCAGGCCTAAAATGAGTATGCCTACTCACCCCAATTGTCTCAACTCAACTTTTCTCACTTTTGATGTTTCTCAGAAAGAAATTTGCTTCCTGGATATCAAGATTTTTAAGGGGATCGAAGGGCAACTGAATACCACTCTGTTTCGAAAAGCGACGGCCGTTAACAGTCTTTTGCACTATTCTTCTTTCCACACTACGGCTACAAAACGTGGAATCCCAACGGGACAATTTTTAAGGATCAGACGTAACTGTACTACCAGTGAGGAGTTTGAGAGAGAGGCAGTGCAATTGGCGGAAAGATTTAAAAATAGAGGATACCCCAACAAATATGTACGAAAAGCATGGCGGAGAGCCAGGTTTACTCCAAGAGAGCAATTGTTGCAGACAAGAAGTAATCGGATTAAGGCTGACAATATGGTGAGATTAATTACGACTTATAATGAAGGTTGGAATGAAATCTATGGGATACTCAAGACTCACTGGAGGATCTTACAGAGTGATCCGATTATTAAGAAATGTATTACGTCAAAGCCTTCAATAACTGCTAAGAGGGCACCCACATTGAAAGATAAGTTGTGTCACAGCCATTATTCCTATCCTCAAAGATCCTTAAGTATCAAGGGAAGTTATCCATGTGGGAACTGTTCCATTTGCTCAATGATGCCGCCCACTAAGAATATTGTCAATTTTGTGGACAACTCCTCAATTGTTTTTTATGACTTTATTAATTGTCAGACACCATGGGTGATTTACCTTCTCGAATGTGGATGTTCAAAGAGATATGTTGGCCAGACGAAGAATCCTCTTAAGTTCAGAGTACAAAAACATTGTTCAAATTTAAAATTGGCATATAGAGATTATCAAGACAATAAGATGTTAACTACCGTAGCAGCACATTCCCTAACATGTTCTTTGAGCAGGATAGAGAATTGGAAGGTTTATGGGCTCCAAAAGTTACAACCAAATATTAGAGGTGGAAATCATATCACCAAGATGTTACAATGGGAGCTACGGTGGATACATAAACTGGGTACGCGGGTTCCCAATGGCCTTAATGAAGATTTTAATCTGGGTTGTTATTTACCACAATGAAACATGTATGCCTGGCTCACCTTGCTTCCAGGGTGCAAACTTGTTTTTCCATATTTCAGGATCTTCCTTCTGTATTAGAATTTCCTATGTATAGTGATTCTATGACCTTAAGGTGAGGAGGTCAGACTTTTTTCTACTCTTAGTCTACACCTTGGGGTGTTCTTATAGAATTCTGGTTGGACAGACTTTTACTGATATTGTTCTACTTACTTGGCCACCATTTTTGATGAGTAATTGATGGCCTTAGATTGATTTCCACGGTCCTTGGTAAGGGGACTGGTCTTTTTTATTCTCTCTAGTATGCTTGAGTATATCTTGCTGCGAAGGTTATGTGTGAGAAGCTACTTCCCCATATATGTTTTTTACATGTCAGATTGATATATATTCATACATGGTTTTTCTATGTTTGAATTTAGGACTACCTTTGAATCTTATTTTTGGACCGTGATGGGAAATCTGGGCTTCTGGGACCCCATGGGGGTGAAGAAATCACCGCATTGGGATCATAAGAACATCTTTGCTTGATATTTCCAATAAGAATATGATTGGATTGTCTTTATATTATTGTGTTTATTGCAGGGATCTATGTTTAACTGTTGTTGTAATGATCTTTAGAATTATGTACCATAATTGTTATGACTGTATTGATATAATTATACTGGAGTTGATATGATTGTATGTATATAATTGCTATGATCATGTTGCTTGTGCTCTAGATGTACGTGTAGGCCTGTGATATTTGGATCTTTTCTGAGGAATCTTGTTCTATATTTTCTGTTTTATACTGAAGTCCCCTTTTTCTCCACTAGATGGCTATGAAACACCTATTTTTTTTGGTTTATTCTTGTCTTTGATGCATTTTGGCAACTGTCCACTAGATGGCGATGACGCGACCATTTGTACGTATAGGTCATAGTTACGTGACTTTCCATGCGTCTCAATGAGACTTATGCGTCTCAACAGACGCTTGGCCGGCCGTGCGTGCTGATGTTTCAGACGGCGCGCAGGGTTGAGCAAATGACGCGGCCGCGTCTCCGGGGGGTTATTTAAACTGCGCCAGCTCTGTTATTCATTTGTCCCTTGGCAGCTTCGGCGGAACTAGTGGGATAGCGCGGGCAGCGCTACTGCAGCCTTCCTAGGTCCTTCATCTTTCTTTCACTGGGTGAGTCTCCATGTCCTCTCCTCTCTGACTCTAGGTTTTCACCCTGAACTTCACTTATATTTCTCATTGGCGTCTCTCATGTCGCCATCTTCCCTATGCTGCTGCATATGCCTGATTTACCTGTATGGTTATTTGTGTGTTATTTTCTTCACCTTATCTGCATTTTCACGATATATGGTTATCTACCTCATTTGCATATTTGCACATTGTTTGTATTAATGTTATTGGTTATTTTTGTCAGTTATGATGTTTATTATCAGTACCTATTGGTGATCACAGTTTAGCACTAGCACCTTATTAGTGAGTATTCGTGAGGAGAGTTATTATTTGTTTTATTGTCTTGTTTCCCTGTGGGTCAAGATGTGGGGTGGATGTCTCTAATCATAATTATTGTTATTTTACATAGGGGACACCACCTTTATTTTTCCACATGATCCCCCAGGCAAGCAATCGAGTTATTTAGTGTATACCAGGTTGACATATGACTCAGCTATTTATAATATTTATTATTCAGGGGCCTGTGACCTAGGCGGGCTGCTTGGTTTTAATTGTTTTTAATTTTGAGTTGGCTATAGAATAAAGATTTTTCATATTTGATACCTTTGTCTCAGGCTATTGATTTACCATTTGCTCTATAGTGTTAATTACATGTTATTTGAGGAGGAGCTTTGTTCTTTTGTTTAGTGAGAATTACATAAAACTACCTCTGCTTAGTTCACCTCTATTTGATTCCGCAATTATGCAAATGTCTTTCCACAATTCACTTCCTGTGTATCCCTTTTCTGTTAACCCACCTACAATCTGGCTTGTTGCAGCGCAATTCCTTCTATAGCTTTGTACACACATCCAATTTTGATTGTATGATGACTGGCCAATTTTACCCCTTCCATGTAGTATGAGAGCTCACCTACACTATCTGTTCATAGTATTCAAAGCCTCTTGGCCCGCAAACTACATGGGGTGGTAGAATTTGTCAGTGATTGGCCAATCAAAATTGGATTTGTGTATGCACCTTAACCACTTGCCGACCGCGCACTCATACCGCGCGTCGGCAAAGTGGCAGCTGCAGGACCAGCGACGCAGTATTGCGTCGCCAGCTGCAGGCTGATTAATCAGGAAGCAGCCGCTCGCGCGAGCGGCTGCTTCCTGTCAATTCACGGCGGGGGGCTCCGTGAATAGCCTGCGGGCCGCCGATCGCGGCTCGCAGGCTAAATGTAAACACAAGCGGAAATAATCCGCTTTGTTTACATTGTACGGCGCTGCTGCGCAGCAGCGCCGTAAGGCAGATCGGCGATCCCCAGCTAATCAGCGGCCGGGGATCACCGCCATGTGACAGGGGACAGCCTGTCACTGGCTGCACAGGACGGATAGCGTCCTGTGCAGCCCAGATCACCGGGGATGAGCAGATAGGAGAGGGAGGGGGGAATTTCGCCGCGGAGGGGGGCTTTGAGGTGCCCCCCCCCGCAACATGCCAGACAGGAGGAGCGATCAGACCCCCCCTGCACATCATCCCCATAGGGGGGAAAAAAGGGGGGCGATCTGATCGCTTTGTGTGCCAGCTGATCTGTGCTGGGGGCTGCAGAGCCCACCCAGCACAGATCACAAAAAATAATGCTGGTCCTTAAGGGGGGGTAAAGGGTGGGTCCTCAAGTGGATAAGCTGTAAATACTCCCCATTTATTGTATTATTATCCAGGTCCAGATCTTGATGAATTAAATCTACACCCTGTGTGTATCCTGATATTCCTGCCAGGGCGTAGTTTTCAATCATCCCCCATGCAGTCTCTCTACGCTCTTGCCGTTCACGTCGCTGCACCTGTGCTCACTCTGCTACCATGCGGACAGCAGAGCTTCTATATCTTCATTGGTTCCTAATCCCGGGATTACTGTGAGCCAATCACTGTAATTACTGTGCAAAATAGGAAAAGAACGTCTCTGGTCCTTATGGGGCTAGAGCCATCTGCTATAAAAGTGGTTAATCAATAATATCAGCTATTGACAGGAATATATCCATTTCTGACCATTAATTTATAAAGTATGTGTACACAGCCCAACTCCTAACATAGACTCCAGATCCATCAAAAAGGATTGTAGTAAGGTGACATTCTGTGTTTTGATTATTCAGGTTTAATTCCTCAATAGACCCTTACACAGATCCTTTGACTTATCTCCAAAAATGAATAAGTCACATATGTAGTGCCTCCATAAGGCCATCCTATCATTATTTATCATACTGAGGATCTGTTCTTCACATTAGCTATAGCAGGGCTAACTGGAAGACCTGTGCCCATTCTACATGCTGGATACAATATTCCCCTTGATACCAAAAACAATTTCCTTTAACAGTATAGTCCAGTAGTTCTATCAGAAAATCAATCTGTTCTGTCTTCCTGCCTGCTCCAGTGATAAATGTACAAGGGGTTGTAGGAAAAAGCCCACCAACCTATACACGTTTTCTCTGGCCTGCATTTTGTAAATGTAAACAAGTTTTAAATCCTTTAGTTTAATAGACATTGCCCTGGGATCATGTGTAAGAGGTGATACTTATATTGGTGCAACCAAACACTAGTGGATTCAGCAGTGACAATAGATGACAGTAGGAGGCCATACACTGCTGTCTCATCCACCAGGAAAGTACAAATGTTTGCCTGGAGCGCAGGTGGAGGGAGGGGCGCAGCTGCACTGAGTAGTGAGAGAAGAAATGCCTCTCAGCTCACTCAGGGATCAGATTACAGCAGCAGCAGCGCCTGACTCGACTCTTAACTGATTCATTGTTTCATTCAGTTCCTTTGGCTCAATGATTTAAAGAAGGGCCACAGTAATGAGTCAGTGAGAGAGGGAACTCCTCCCAGCTCACTCAGGGATCAGATTACAGCAGCAGCTCCTGAGTCCTGACTCTTCACTCATAACTGATTCACTGATTCATTCAGTTCCTTCAGCTCAATGATTCAAATAAGGAACCGCAGTAATGAGTATGTCTTGACTCATAACTGATTCATTCATTCTGAACAGTTCCTTCAAGCAAGTAACTCATACCTAGTATTCACAGAAACAGAGGCAGAGCAGTCAGACAGCTAGCCTGGTTGCATGCACTTCCCCCACTCCTATTGCTGGCATGTCTAAACTTCCCTCTCTCTCTGCTACTGATAGATGCGTGGATGTGGAGACTGAGTGTAGTAGCATAGTGTGTGTATGTGTGTGTGTATAGTGTGTGTGTGTGTGTGTGTGTGTGTGTGTGTGTGTGTGTGTGTGTGTGTGTATATAGTGTGTGTCCATGTATGTATAGTGTGTGTGTGTATGTGTGTGTATATAGTGTGTGTGCGTGTGTATAGTGTGTGTGTATTGTGTGCTGTGTGTGTGTATAGTGTGTGTGTGTGTATAGTGTGGTGTGTGTGTATAGTGTGTGTGTGTGTGTGTGTGTATGTGTGTGTGTGTGTGTGTGTGTGTGTGTGTGTACTGTGTGCGTGTGTGTGTGTATAGTGTGGTGTGTGTGGTGTGTGTAATGTGTGCGTGTGTATAGTGTGTGTGTATGGTGTGTGCGTGTGTATAGTGTGTGTGTGCTGTGTGTATGTGTGCTGTGTGTATGTGTGCGTGTGTATACTGTGTGTGTACTGTGTGCGTGTGTATAGTGTGTGTGTGTATTGTGTGGTGTGTGTGGTGTGTGTGTGTAGTGTGTGTACTGTGGGTGTGTATAGTGTGTGTGTACTGTGCGTGTGTATAGTTTGTGTGTACTGTGTGTGTATAGTGTGTGTGTTGTGTGCGGTGTGTGTGTGTGTATACTGTATATACTGTGTGTGTGTGTGCGTGTGTATAGTGTGGTATGTGTATCTGTGTGTGCATGTGTATAGTGTGTGTGTACTGTGTGTGTGTATAGTGTGTGTGTACTGTGTGTGTGGGTGTGTATTTAGTGTGTGTTGTGTGCGGTGTGTGTGTGTGTGTTTGTGTGTGTACTGTGTGTGGTGTGTGTGTGAGTGCATGCAGCAATATGTGTATTTTGTGTGTGTAGTGTGTGTACTGTGCTTGTGTATAGTGTGTGTACTGTGTGTGTGTATAGTTTGTGTGTACTGTGTGTGTGTGTGTGTGTGTGTCTGTGTGTGCGTGTGTATAGTGTAGTGTGTGTGTGTGTGTGTGTGTGCATGTGTATAGTGTGTGTACTGTGTGTGTGTATAGTGTGTGTGTATAGTGTGTGTACTGTGTGTGTGTGTGTGTGTGTGTGTGTGTGTGTGTATGTGTGTGTGTGTATATAGTGTGTGTTGTGTGCGGTGTGTGTGTGTGTGTGTGTGTGTGTATAGTGTGTGTTTGTGTGTGTACTGTGTGTGGTGTGTTTGAGTGTATGCCGCAATAAGTGCATTTTCTGGTGAAACGCTCTGCCGCATTACAACTATTTTCTGGTGAACCCATGCCGCAATAAGTGTATGTTCTGATTTTCTGGTGAAACGCTGCTGCATTACGATTATTTTGGGGGAGCTTGGGGGTGGGGTTCACCACGGGGGTGGGGAGTATGGGGCTGGGGAGCAACCCCAGGGGGCACCACAGGATTTCTCGCCTGGAGTGACAAAATGGCTAGAGGCGCCCTGGCCAAACATCCATAAAAAAACCTGTATGACCATTTTCAATCTGGGCCAATTGATGGGGTCAATCTGCTTACTGTTTAGAAGCAGCGTTGCTTGCAAATACCTGAATATCTTGAGCAGTTAGGTGGGTCATCTCTGTTTTCTTCTTTGGTGGAGGTGCTGGTTTATGCTGTGGAGGAGGATCCCCCCTATAAAGAGAAGGACATAAGTAGCAGATAACGATTCTTTCCTGAATAAAGCACCTTCTTAAAATTTAGTAGAGAGCACCTGACCTGGGAAAAAGCTGACTATGGAATGTATCATAAGATACAATGAAAAAAATGAGTGGAGGTTTGTGCTACAGACACATTAGCAGGACTTTTGGACAGCTACATGCAATGTAAATGTACTGGTGCACAATTAGCTTACTTGACTGCTACAATTTACAGTATCATTTAGTCACAGACTACAAAATAAAGAGCTTTTGCTTTGCTAGGCCCTACTGGAACACAACCGCTCACAAAAATAGCCAGCAAATGGAGTCTTACGACCTACTTGAATGCAACATGAATTCAACATCACACACTGCTGTCAGTGGTGCAGGGATCACCATAGCAGCCATGGTGAAAGTTATGGGGCCCCACGCCACTGGGGGCCTGGTCTCGAAGGCAGGGGACTTTTTTGTAAAATGTTTACTACCCTCCTCAAAACGTAAGCCCCCCTCCCCAACAACATCCATGCATCTTCCTCCCCCTCGCTACATCTGTAAAGACTGAGCAGCAGGCAGGTGGGCAGGGACGGGGACTATTTTCTTAGCTGTCTGCTGCCAGCTTATGAATAGCTTCCTGACCATCCCGGCAATAAATCTGTATTTACTTACCAATCCTCTGGGTTCTGTCTTCTACACTTCCTGTAGCTCCCATCGGCTTTCCAACGTCTGTGTACGGCTGCCGATGTGTCACCTGACCTGTATTGGGTCAGGTGACACACCAGGAGCCGTGGATGGATGCCAGAAAGCCGCTGGGAGCTGCAGGATGCATAGAAGACGGCACCTGGAGGATCAGTAAGTAGTTTATGCCCTGCAAGGCTCTCTATTGCACTCCCTGCAAAGCTCCCTATACTGGGGGGCTACCTTGGGCACAAAGGTATCTTATAATTTTTAGCAACGCCCCTCACTGCTGATCTGGTAATCAGTGCCGGTTCTGCCAATTTCTGGATCCATAGCCACTTTAACCACTTGAGGACCCACCCTTTACCCCCCCTTAAGGACCAGCGCTGGTTTAGGTGATCTGTGCTGGGTGGGCTGTGCAGCCCCCAGCACAGATCAAAGGGCACTCAGAGCGATCAGATCGCCCCCCTTTTTTCCCCACTAGGGGGATGATGTGCAGGGGGGGTCTGATCGCTCCTCCTGGCTGGCATTTTGCGGGGGGGCACCTCAAAGCCCCCCTCCGCGGCGAAATCCTCCCCCTCCCTCTCCTACCTGCTCCCCCGGGAGATCTGGGCTGCACAGGACGCTATCCGTCCTGTGCAGCCAGTGACAGGACGTCCCCTGTCACATGGAGGCGATCCCCGGCCGCTGATTGGCCGGGGATCGCCGATCTGCCTTACGGCGCTGCTGCGCAGCAGCGCCGTACAAATGTAAACAAAGCGGATTATTTCCGCTTGTGTTTACATCTAGCCTGCGAGCCGCCATCGGCGGCCCGCAGGCTATTCACGGAGCCCCCCGCCGTGAATTGACAGGAAGCAGCCGCTCGTACGAGCGGCTGCTTCCTGATTAATTAGGCTGCAGCTGGCGACGCAGTACTGCGTCGCTGGTCCTGCAGCTGCCACTTTGCCGACGCACGTTATGAGTGTGCGGTCGGCAAGTGGTTAAAGAGTAACTGTATATAAAATCAAAAATCAATTCTCTATTTTTTCTGGTTAACAAGTAATAAGGACCAGGCAATCCAAAAGTTAAAAATCACTCTTAATTTTCTTCTCAATAGAATATCATTTACCAGATCCCCTGGCTCTTATTTGGTACATCTGCCGCAAAAGCAGTGGCGTAGCTAAGGAGCTGTGGGCCCCGATGCAAGTTTTACAATAGGGCCCCCCAAGCACTCTATACATAACAATTGATATGGTGCACCAAAACCTGCCAATGGCAACTACTGTGTCTGAGGTGCAAGAAGGGGATGGGGAACAGTTTGTTAGTGATTGCCACTATTCAAAGTATCTATAGAAGTGATTATTATGAGCACAGGACCAATAGAAAGCTTATTCTGTAGTTGAGGAAGGGCCCTTCGGGGCCCCTCTGGCCCAAGGGCCCCGATGCGGTCGCTACCTCTGCACCCCCTATTGCTACGCCCCTGCGCAAAAGAGAAGTTGCAGTGCATGCTGTTTTATTTTTCTCCTGATGCGGAAGTGATGCAGCCAGCAGCGGAAGTGATGCGATGAGGCTAGGTAGCCGCACTCGCATCACTCTGCAAATGGAAAAGGGCCCTAACAGCTCCACTTTAAGACCAACTGACAACTGTTACAAAATAATAATAATAATAATTTTTTTTAAATGGTATCACGAAAAGGCTTCTATTCCCTCACCACTATGAATCACAATGGCAGGGCCAACCTGATTGCAGCAATCTCCGCATCTTTGAGCCCTCCAGGCAGAAGGCTCTACCAGCTAGTTATCTGAGTCTCAGAGAATGACACTGTTGTTGTTGGTGGTGGTTGCTGTTAATCCAAATCTATCACTTGCTTAAAGTTGCAGCATCTAGTAATTCATTTCTGAAAGCAGTCACTGCTGCTGCAGTCATTCATGTGACAGGGCCCTTAAAGCTGATCTCCAGGAACTGCAGACACTGGATCAGGCCAGTCTTAAATATAGAACCAATAAATAAATTCATGACAAGCTCACAGAAATGAATTAGGAGAATGACTCACCCATACCATATATGGCTCACAAATGGAATGTATGAATTCAGGTACTTGCTCCCACACTGACCTACTGCACAGATGAGAGGAGTTTGCCAGTGAGGGTCAGGTGTTCTGTCACACGAATAAATGAATATTTATAGTCACTTTACAATACAAAGGAATTGCTGTGGAACTCTATGTGGCGAATAACAAATGGTTTATCGTATAAATGTGATGTACAAAATGAACAGTATTGTCTGGTCTACAGCATTCCATTAAAGCAGGGCTTTTCAAACTGTGGTACGTGTACCACCAGTGGTACTTTGCTGTTGGCCAGGTGGTACACTCCTGGTTTGCCTGCCACTTAATTACCAACCTGCCTCTTGTCCTGGTCCCATCCAGCCTCCACAAAGTTCAGCTCCCCCTTGCTCGCTCCTCGCTGTGCTGCCCTGTGGCATACTTCAGACCTCAGATCAGCAGTGAGGAGACAGCCAGGCAGCGAATGGTACACAGTGACTGCAGGTATACTTCAAATACAGAAAGTGACATCACTCCACCAATGCCTCCTGCTATTTCCCTCCTATATGTTCCCCCTTTTCTTAAAGTGTACCAGTAAGAAAAAAGTGCCCCAGGGGAACTTACCTCGGGAGGAGGAAGCCTCTGGATTCTAAAGAAGCTTCTTGTCGGCGTGAATGCATGCGCAGTAGCAGCTCTCCGCTCATACTCTGGCAGAAACAGCCGAGCCTGATCGGGTCCGATGTACTGTGCAGGCACACTGGTGGTACTTTGAATTTTTATGCAATAAAAGTGGTACAATTAGTGAAAAGGTTGAAAAGCTCTGCATTAAAGGACACCTAAAGTGAAGCTCCTGCTTACAGTCTACAGTGAGGGGGTGGTGACACGATGGGAGGGTGGCTGCATCGTGAAGCTCTAGGCAGGGAGACTTAGAACATTGGCGAGGTGAGGTAGCCCTTCTTGAAGATATGAGTTCTGAGGGTTTGGTTAAAGGTGCTGAATGAGGGGGCAAACATGATGGGCAGTGGGAGAAAGTTCCACAGAATTATTATTATTTCGTATCAGGGCCGGATTTACCATAAGGCACTTTGGCACATGCCCACAGGTGCCTGATGAGGGAAAGGCGGCTCACTCCCCTCCCCAAGCTCCTCCCTCCTTCCCTATGAAGAGTTTTGATGAGAGTGTAAATGTGAGGTTACTCATCCTGCCCTTGGCATTCCACTGACGAGATCTAGCTTCAGTCAGGGGCACCTCTAGCTACTTAATATTGAGGGTACTTCTGGCTACCTAATAATAAGGGGCCTCTGTAGCTACGGGCAGGGGAAGTCATGGAGAAGTGACAGCTGGGACAATCAGCACACTTGAAGTTTGGTGGGGGTTGGTAGGTTCATGGAGGGCGAAATCTAAGGTGTCAGGAGCTCTGTGCTCCTGTAAGGTAAATCCGGGCCTGTTTCCTATTCACATAGCGCTGACATTTCCACATTGCTTTACACAGTATATAGTCTTGTTACCAACTGTCCCTCACAGGGGCTCACAATCCAATCCCTACCATAGTCATAGGTCCATCGTAGTCTAGGGCCAATTTTTTTTGGGGGGAGGGGAAGCCATTGCGCTTATCTGTATGTTTTTAGGATGTAGGAGGAAAACAGAGTGTCTGGAGGAAACCTATACAGACACAGGAAGAACATACAAACTTCTGGCTGGGATCTGGCTGGGATCTGAAACGGATCCAGCACTGCAAGGGGATATTGCTATTCACTGTGCCACCGTGCTTCCCGGTGGTGGCTCTAGCCAAGCCCTGTAGTGGTGCATTGGAGTGCGATATGTGAGGTGTGGTTGGGTGGCCAGTTGTGTACCTGCTGACCAGGTCAGAGATGTGGGTTGGGCAGAACTTGTGTATAGATTTGTAGGCCAAACATAGGATCTTGAAGATGATTCTGACCCTGACACCAAATCTGGTATATATATCAAGGGTAGCCCATGAAACATGTCAATGTATTTTTTTAAGACCTTGTAGCTTTTGAGAAAATAGATTTTAAAATTTTGGAAGGAAAAATTAAGTTTTAAACCCAGTGCAATTTTGGATTGCAGCAGCTTCAGTCTCATTAAAGGGACGCGTTTGGCGTCATGCGGACACGCTTTACGGCTCTTTACGACAGGGAATGCGGAAGAAGAGGACGCTTTGCAGCAGGACGACTGGCGGTCGGCCGAAAACGAAACTAAGCGGCGGAGAGAGACCGGAGGGCACCGAAGGACCGGCGCGGGCACAGGAAGGCTGCAGGAGGCTTGGGAAAGCCCCCAGGTAAGTGAATTTATTTTTCCCCGCCGGTTAAGGTTCCCTTTAAGTTTTCCAAAATCAACTGCTTTTTTTATTTATGATATGTGATTGACGTTTAATAAAGTCAGTGGGAACATAGAAAAAATGAATGCAATTTTGAAATGAATTAGATACACTTTCATGTAAATTAGCTTCAATAACATGCATGACAAATCGCTATCTGTAAATTTGCATACATAAAAAACCACAGAGAAAAAAATAAGGAAAGCAAGCAAAAAATAACAAAACACGGATTCCTGCATGCAAAAAAAATGTGTAAAATTGTGGAATTTGGATGCATAAGTGTGAAAGCTGCCTTACATATTAAAGCATGGTGAAATTAATGAGACTGAAGCTGATGCAATCCAACATTGTTCTTTTTTTTAAATGAGTTTTGCCCTCTAAAATCAATTTTCTCAAAAAGGTTTTTTATTTTATTTTTTTACATGTGCCCTGGGTTAGCCTTCATAACCCTATAAAACTGTGAATGTGCACATTCACAATTGTATGGGCCTTGCAATCAACCACGAAATTCGTCCTCATAGACTTCAATGCAAATGCACCAAAATGGCAAATTTTGGTGAAATTTTCTTATTCGAAAATTTGCCATATTTGCTGTGAAATCAAGTACAGGAATTTTTCCTGCTCATCCCTACACACTATACAAGCTCTGGTGCCCTCATATAAACAACATTTGCAAGATCCACTGCTTTCTTATTCAGGACACCAACTACTTGCATGCTAAACAATAAAACATGGTGTTCTCTGCCATTGTATGATCAGACAAGCATGTGAATATCGTTTAGTTGTTTTCAGTTGTTATGCACATCACACCTACCATATTTTTCAGACTTTTAGATCCACTTTTTCTCCCCCCAAAATGGGGAGGTTGAGTCACTGCGTCTTATATTTCAAATACAGGGAGTCCCCGGCTTACGAATGCCCACTGATATGAGCTGCCAAACCACTGTACAGAAACCATTAGATCATGGACACACAGCCATAAAAATCTAACCGCAATTGCAAGCATTCACTCTTTCCAAAAGAATAAAGTTGTGGCGTTAGTTCTTTCTTCTTTTTTCAGGAAGTTGTGTATGAGCTGTATACTCACATGTCACTGTCTGTGTCTGATCTCTGCTTCTGCTTCTTTCTCCTCATCAGGAATGCACTCACTGCAGCCGATATTATCAGTAGTGCTGCCAACACTCCCCCGAGGATACCCAGTACAGTTCCAGACAGTCCCTGTGGTAAAGGCTTATCTGAAAGAAAGAGCAGTAAATATAGAGCATAATGCTGCTGAGCTGCATGCTAACAACCCTTCATATGACTACAATGATCATTCAAAATGCATCTGATTTCTCACTAAATATACTGTTCTTGACACGTTTCTTTTTTTTTTTCCTGATAAATTAAATTACCCCAGGACTGGGGCTACAAAAAAAGACCAAAAGACAATGGTGAGCTAGATTACCATTTAAGAAGTATCCTGGCAGTGCTCATAGTCGTTGGGGTTCCACTTGTTCCCAGTCCCTGGTGGTCTTTATATGCAATGCAATACTCCAGTCAAATATGAAAACCTGGAAGCTCCCCCTAGCGACAGTATGTGTATTGGAACTGTGTCAAACCATGCGAGCACAGACAAAGGAAGCCCTCATTCACAAGTGCTTTCACTGCACAGGCGCACTTTGTGTAATAGAGTTTGCCTTGGTTCAGGGGGTACGTTAAAGGAAACCAGATACCTGTAAAATGAAATAGGATTATACATACCTGGGGCTTCCTCCAGCCACCTTCAGGCTGTTCAGTCCCTTGCCGTCCTCCTCCACCACCTGGATCTTCTGCTAAATGCCCCGTTAACTACGCAAAACAGGGGGTACTGCACATGTGCGGCCCAGCCATGCGCCCCATAGTGCTCCCGTCGTTGGGCGCATTCTGTGCTGCTGAGTTTGGATGAGCTCTCCTGTTTGTTTCTTGTGTTTATCTCATGAACCAGGTTTTGTTATCTGACTGCTTATCTTATGAATTAGCTCTCCTTATAGTTGGGGTAGAAAAAGAGTAAGGAGAGATCCTTAAGGAGAAAAGTTTTGTGCATCAGTAGTTGGAATGTTGGACACAGGCCCTGCCTAAGTATACACGAATGTACCATAAAAAGGTCACTTTTCAGATTTCATACTATTTACGATTAACAGTTGATAGTGGATGAGAAGAGAGAAAACCTCAGACTTGAAAGTGATAGTTTTTAGCTTTAGTATCAGGTCACGAGGTTCAGCACAACAGGCAGTGGATTAAAGATATAAAGGTCAGGATGAGCAAGACAATCCATATGTTTAATTTGACAGGCCAGAGATTTCATTCACTAATCAAGCAAAGGTCGGTATCAGCAGGACTGTCAGTATGTTAGATTTTCGCACTCAGAAGATGTGAATCAGATCTTAGCCAAAGGTCAGTATCATTAGGGTAGCCTGTACATTAAACACTTTAGACTATGAAGGGTTGATCATTCTTGTCTTCTGTCTGCAGTGTAATCATGAATGATATCCAGGAGGAAAGTGGTTAACTGGATTGTGCTTTCTTAGCTGCCAATCGATTGGAAGGTGTTTGTTTATAGTCGGTACCAGCAGTGACCTCACGTTCCTGAACAGCCACTCCAGTAATGCCACTACTGTTTAGCAGCCATACAGTCAATAAGAGCTGGAACACTGGACGTATTAGAAGAGGACTTGATTCCCTGACGCAGAGGCATAGCTAGAGATGATGTGGCCCCATAGCAGAATTTTGATGGGGCCCTCAGACCTAGGCACTCGAAAGCAATGCCTCCTGCTCCTATCCTATAAGATATAAGGTGACTGGCCATTGAACATTCCTACGCAATGTACACTGCAAACAGTCTATAAGCACTGAAGTAAAGTCAGATCATAGAGAAAAACAGGAAAATAAATAGTGAACACATTACCTCTTGGGTATCCTTTTCTCCTGGGCCCCATAGCGGTTGCTGTGGCTGCTATGGCTAGTGCTAAGCTCCTTTGCATGCGCATGTCCTTGGTAATGTAATATTTGCAGCAGAATCATCTGATTCAAATCACTGAGTCAAAATACTTCCTGCGGAAAACTAACCATTGTCCTCTTAAAAGGCTATTCCATAAGGCTTAATTCCTACCACTATCCCCATAGTAAGCTCCTTTCAAAGCAGTACTCCAACCAATACAACTGTTATCTATGGATTGCTTAGCATCTAGGTTTGCTTAAAGCGGACCTGAACTCAGAACTTCCTCTCTGCTCTATAAGATACGCAACAGCATTATAACTTTTAATGAAAAACCTTTATTTGTTACAGCTCATAAAAATCCCACAATAAATCTGCACTGTTTCTACTTCCTGCTTTTATGAAAGCAGACGTATTGTTAAAGAGAACCCGAGGTGTGTTTAAAGAATGTTATCTGCATACAGAGGCTGGATCTGCCTATACAGCCCAGCCTCTGTTGCTATCCCAAACCCCACTAAGGTCCCCCTGCACTCTGCAATCCCTCATAAATCACAGCCGTGCTGTGTGGCTGTGTTTACATCTGTAGTGTCAGTCTCAGCTGCTCCCCCACCTCCTGCATAGCTCCGGTCCCTGCCCCCGTCCCTTCCCTCCAATCAGCAGGGAGGGAAGGGAGGCAGGCGGGGACCGGAGTTCTGCAGGAGGCGGGGAGAGCAGCAGACTGACACTATAGAGATAAACACAGCCAGCTCTGACAAGCTGTTTGTCAGCAGCGTGGCTGTGATTTATGAGGGATTGCAGAGTGCAGGGGGACCTTAGGGGGGTTTGGGATAGCAACAGAGGCTGGGCTGTATAGGCAGATCCAGCCTCTGTATGCAGATAATATTCTTCAAACCCACCTCGAGTTCTCTTTAACATCCTGTGCTTTAAATTAGCTTATCTGCCTTATTTGTCATGGCAGTCAGGTGACACAGGGGAGAGATAAAATTACAATTTGTGATTAGACACAAATGAGGTGGGATTAGACAGGCTAAACTCTCTAAATATATACAGGGTGCATTTCTCTATGTTTTCATTCTGTGCTGTGCAAGAGTTCAGGTCCACTTTAAAGGGGCACTATGGTGAAAATTATGCTTTTCTATTATCCCTCCCTATTATCAGCAAACATTTTCACAAACAAGGTTACACCAGAAGCAATGGTACAGAGGCAATGTTTCTGCCTTTAGACTCGAATATCATGGGTTCTAATCTAGCTTGCTTCATGTTACTCAGCTGCCTCTTAACTGTGTGATATCTGTGATAACTGTGATATCAGTTAGGCGAGAGCAGAAAAACAGCTCATCACTAACAGCTGGGTTACTGACACAGATCAGCTGGACAGAGTTTACCATAGGTTTTTCAAACAGAGAAGGTTCATAATTCTATCCTTAAGCTCAACAGCTGGTTGCTAAATGAAGCAGCCCCCGGAATTATGTATATAGCATATTATACATACTCCTTCCCATTGTATACAAATACCTCACTACTTCCTGTGTCTATCTTCCATTATTTATCTAAGGATGTTTCAGATTTCTTTTAAACATAATGATGGAGAGGAACAGACAACAGATGCTAGGATCCTGGTCACTAAGAATACAGAACAGGATCAGGACAGATTCAAAAATGGAAAGAGGCGTAAAACCAGGGAAATGTATAACATATGGTTTTGTTTGTTATACACAATCACATGATACCAAATTGTCTTTATGGCCAAAAGCTTGCATCTGTGCTATATATATATATATATATATATATTATCTTCTGCAACCAGAGCCAGATTTACATCTAACAAGGCTATGGGCACGGAAGTTTGGATAGCAATACATATATGTAGTCTATGCACTGTGTACAGTTAGATGAACATATCCTGTCAATTAATTGCAGCCAATACCTCCTCCAGGCCCCCAAGTGCAGCAATTATTCACTACCCTTCCTGCAGACCAGTATTTCCCCCCTGCCTCTTTCCTTGTTAATTAGCATTTCCTTTACTCAAAGTGTCACTTACCACTGGGTAAATTCCTGCAAATGAGAATGTTGCTAATAGTACACACATTACTCAGTGTGCTCAGTGCTCTGATCAAACACTATTATGTTGTTATCCATGAACTCATTTCCCTAGGTATGGTATCACAATGGTGCCTGCTGTATGCTCTATGCAGCAGAATGTGCACCTCTTCCCTTACTGACAGCTGTTTGGGGGCAGGAGGACCACCTAGAGGCTGACAGCACATGTTAATGGAGCCTTGGAAAAAACAGGGCAAGGGAGCTTGCATTTGTAATATAATTAAAGAAAAGAGCTTGTACAAAGTGTTAACAATGCATTGGTGCTTGCAAGAGCTTCTTTTTTCACATGACACGATTGCAGTGTGAACTGTCGGGAGCGAAACCCGATTGCAACAATAATTGCGCAGCGATTATTGATTAGCAAGGGATTGAAATGCACTAATGGTAAAAGTGCACCACGATTTACATGTAAAACATGCTGCACCAGCGATCGGCAAAACGCCGGTGATCTGCTTGTTCACGTGGGTCGCAGCTAGTGGAAAAGAGCCCTAACAGTATTTTTCTGACTGACTGACTTTCTGACTGTTAAAGAGATGCAAGAGAATCGGGAATGAAGCGAGAATAGGCTGGGGTCTTATCAGAGCCGGTTCTAGACTTTGTGCTGCCTGAGGCAAACTTGTGAGTATGCGCCAACAGCCCTAACACCCCCCCCCCCCCAGGATTTGTAATGATCACACAGCACCTGACAATTTACTCTGCTTCATTCAATGAATCTCACATGACATGCTGCAGCTCAACACAATAGCACACTGGCTGGCTGTGAGTCTTTGACAAACAAACTGCTCACCCACAGCCACTATATTCCTCCTCAGTCAGGACAGCAGTGCCACTTCCTCCCTTCTAAAATGAACACTGCTGCTTTATGGCCTCCCCCTCACTGTCATACTCCTCACACAGCACAACAAGCTGCTTTTCTCCATTGATGACCTCTTCGCTCTCCTCTTGTTTCTCCTCTGACTCTGACTGTATGCTGTAAACACAGTACAAACATGCTGTCCCTGTAATCTCTGCTGCTGATGCAAATGTTTCACCTCACTTCCCGGTGAAACATTTGCATCAGCATTTATTGATAAGACCCAAGGCTGGATCTCTCAGCCTTGGGTCTTATCGATAAATGCAAGAGAACCGGGCATGAGGTGAGAGGAGGTGAGAGGAGGCTGGGGTCTTATAGATAAATGTAAGAGAATCAGGCATGAGGGTCCTACAAATAAATGCAAGAGAATCAAGTATGAAGTGAGAGGAGGCTGCTGGGATCTTACAGATTTTTTTGTTTTAATTCCACTAGGTTTTTAGTCTTCTTAACTACTAACTTCAGAAGGTTAACAATTGCGATTAACTAAGCTAGCGACATGGATTTGTTCCTCAGCTTCTGTCAGAACTCCTGTTCAGCGGAGGTGCCATCTTAACCTAGAAATGTTTCCACGATTCCTGACAAGCTTCTTAACTATGTGAATGACAGAGCGTGTAACTGAAAGCAGAGTGAATAAAAGAGGATTATGGGAGCTGGGAGAATACAGGCACCGTGGAAACTCTAAACAGATGATCTTTCCCCCTTCAAAGACGTCCTAAATTTACCGCATGTTTGCATTTCTTTTTCTATTTTCAAATGAGAATAGAACACAGGATAAATACACCTGATTTAGTATATCACCATACAATAAACAAATCAGTCATGCAGTAAATAAAATAATGGTACAAATTATCAACATCTACATAGAATATAACTAATAAATAGTGTTTTGTTCAGATTCAGGTAAAAGTCAAATTTGACTTGAAGACTAGTCATTCAGCTTTGTCAGAGTATAGGTGCCCATTCAAAATTCTACCAAATCGGAAGAGAATCGGTGCCGCAATGATCATGAAAAATTATGGACCCAACAGACCCACCCACCTTCCCCCTGCCAGTGTCCCCCCAGTGTAAAGTATCAGGTTCGATCACACAGGTCCATCTAATTGTCGATCTGGCCATACATCGAGTGATGATAAGGTTCTATTCATGAAGACTATAAGGAGATTGGTGAGCTATCTCATAATGCCCTTAATTATATATTAAGCCATTATGGTGGTAGCAGGCAATATGTTAGTCAACTTAATCACCTGGCATGTGGCCAAACCAATGATATAAAAGCGGGAGGGGGGTTTACTGCTGTGAGATGATCATATGTTACATCATTTGCTGGATATTATAATTTCGTTCAGACAGTGTTTGTATGTAAATGCAGGCATTGGCTATTGGAGTGCATAGCTGTGTGGTAAATTATTTATCGTCATCATCTCTTCTATGTGGGCAGCATATTACAGAAAGCATTCAGCAAAACTGCTTATCTGCTTTCCATCATCATTGTTTACTGTAGAACTTGATATTTTTTGCAAGTGTGGCATATTTTATCAAGCATTGAGCAACACTGCTGCCAATCTGCACATTATAGTTCCAAATACTTTTAACTTCCCACCATTATTGCTTTGCCCTTCCAGTCAGTGTAGCCTGTTGTAGTTGTAGATTATTTGTAGAAGCAGCAGGACACAAATTTGTAAGTGTAATTTGTAGCAACAATATATATATATATATATATATATATATATATATATATATATATATATATATAGTTACTTGTTCTCACAACTACTTAGTGTCCCCATTGTAGAAAAAAAAATCAGTTGTTTAGTTTAGTGTATATTTGTAGTTACACAGTTTGCATGGTTCTGAAAGGCGGACGTGATTTCTTTAGTATGTTGCTTATCACTACAACCACTATGTCACCTCTAAAAATTGCTCAATGTAGGACACAATTCATTATACTGTATTTGATTATACATGTACACAATCAATTTTGGACTTTATCATTACAATGACATTTTTAAATATATGTATTTGTTATTTACCTTCTATACAGAACTTATAGATTTTATGTATAGTGCAGTTTAAATGCTGTATCCTCTAATGTAAATATTATTATCGTTGTTCTGCTTTCTTATGATCTTGTCTTTTATACTGTGACATCATTATCTCTTTTACCTCATGCACAAAGAGTTGATCTATCATTTCTCAATTATCCAGTTATCTAGCCTTCTGTCATGCTGCTCCTACGTTCTGGAACTCCTTACCTCAGCAGATCAGGACAGCTCCTTCCCTGGACGTGTTTAAATCCAGACTGAAAACCCACCTGTTCAGTTTGGCATTTGCAGAAATATACCTTTTGTTGTGTAAATACTTCATCCTACTACCAACTACTGAATCTGAGAGAGGCTAAGCGCTTTGAGTCCTATGGGAGAAAAGCGCTATAGAAATGTTATTGTATTGTATTGTATTGTATCTATATTTTGAAGAGCATTTTACAATTTCCCAAAAGGCACTTCCAATTATATTCACCAGAGGGGGCATCAGCAACAATAATTGGTCACCCCAAGTTATTATGCACATGCGTTATATAAAATTTCATAACTTATTGTGAATGTGCAAAATTACGCATGAAAGTGTGCATGTGCATTATTACACCTGAACGTCACAGGCTACCACTTCACATTTAGAGAGAAAATTGACATTGGCCACTAATGCACTGACCATTATAGAGTGAATACAGGCAGGCGCTAATGCTATAGGTACCACCACTAGGTAAGTGCACATACTGGCTATTACTAATTTGTCTTTGTACTTTGATTATACATTTTTATGGTACTGTTTTTAAAAATAACATTTAACATAAAGTTTTAATTCCTGACACTTCATTTGATTTTATTCACCTATCATCCAGCCCATTAATATTACTTATACACCAATAACCTATTTAATGTACTCTGTCTGGACAGTTTGTGTAGTGTATTTATTAGGATGCAAATAATTTAATTATGGTTATGAGATTATTATTTTTTTTATTTATGGTTATAATTACATTGCAATATTTATTGTCCTTGAGCAAATACTTTCACTCCAGGCGGCTATAGTAAAATAAATATTTGTATTCAGTATTGTCAGATAGGAATCATTTCTTTATAACCAGTTATTAACCTTTGAAATTGCATCATTTAATCTTGTGACCGTGAGTTGATTAGAGGATCCAGTAAAATATAATGTTGATATATATACATTTTTTAGGACAATGTTTTGATTACGTTAATATGTTGATATATGTTTATAGTGGAGGATAGAGTATCGGTACGGCTGTTGCTTTTGATGTAGGATTTGAGGCCTTGACCAGGGTTTGAATCCTGGCTCAAGCTAGCAGGGCCGGCCTTAGGTTTCACAGCGCCCTGAGCGAAACCTGATTTTTGTGCCCCCCCCCCTCTTCATCCTCTTCCCACGTGCATATACACACACACGCATGCACGTATACACACACACAGGCCCATATGCAATTCCCCTTTTCTCCTGAGATATCTCCTAGAACAGTGGTTCCCAACCTTTTTGACGTTGACACATCACGCCAAATGCTCAGATCTCTGTGTCACGTATGTATAATAGAAAAAATACTATTAATAACCACAAATGGATGGAAAGAGAGCATTATCCTGAATACACTTAAAAATGAAGGCTAGAACCTTTCAGGAATATTAATAAAAACAATCAGAGGGACAGTTAGCAGCCCTCCTCCCCATTTAGAATGATAGCACAGCACTGACAATTTGCACCACGCGTTATAGCTGCAGTGCCCCCCCCCCCCCCAAAAAAAAACGCCCTCAGACTCCGTATAGGTAGGTAGCCATGTATAGGTGCCCCCAGTATAGGATCTCATGTGTAGATGCCCTCAAAATAGGTTGCCAAGCATAGGTGCCCCCAGTATAGGAAGTCAGTTGAAGGTCTCCATCCCCCCCTGGTCCCCATAGGTAGCCAGGTGTAGGTGCCTCCAGTATAGATAGCCAGGTGTTGGAGCCCTCAGTAAAGGTAGCCAGGTGTTGGAGCCCTCAGTAAAGCTATAGGTGCCCTCAGTATAGGTAACCAGCTATAGGCGCCCCATTTGAAGCTGGCGCCCTGAGCAGGGGCGTAGCAATAGGGGTTGCAGAGGTTGCAACCGCATCGGGGCCCTTGGGCCAGAGGGGCCCTGAAGGGCCCTCTCTCAACTAAACTATTGGCTCTCTATTGGTCCTGTGCTCATAATAATCACTTCTATGGATACTTTGATTAGTGGTAATCATTAACAAACTGTTCCCCATCCCCTTCTTGCACCTCTGACACTGTAGTTGCCATTGGCAGGTTTTTGGTACGCCATATCAATTGTTATGTATAGAGTGCTTGGGGGGCCCCATTGTAAAACTTGCATCGGGGCCCACAGCTCCTTAACTACGCCACTGGCCCTGAGCGACCGCTCCAGTCGCTCATATCAAAGGCCGGCTATGCAAGCTAGTATGTAAAACAGTAAGGAGTTTTTGGGCAAGGCTCCCTAATGACCCTGGTTACCCGTGGAGCACAACCTAAGTGGCAAAAAGCACAATATAAATGTTCTGTGTCTTGTCTAATGCATTACAGAAAAAACATAATTTTCTGTATAATCCCACTTTTAACCTTGTGGATGCCTCAAATCACTAAACGGTTTTTACTGTTTTCACTGCATCCTAGATTGTGACTTCCATGATCCAAGATGGGATCAACAGCCTGAATATGAGGCAGGCAATACTCTATTTGCCTTGATGGTGGATGCTACAGACCCCCCCTCCCCACCCCAACCCTTAAGTATAATACACCATATTATCTTTTTAAACTATTCAGCACTAAGTAGCTCCTGTGTCCCTTTGAGCTTTTCCCTCTTCAAGGTACTCTGTAACTGCATTTTAAATGAGAGAACAGCGCTAGCAACAAACTTGGATGATCATATGAAGATCTGTCATTCGGAGCGTGGCCCATTTGACCCGGAGGATGGTCTGTTTAAAGCTTGGAAACAATACAAGTGCTAGCCTGTCATGCTGAAAATTGGAAAGGATGCTCATGGAACCCAGGAGCAGAGGTGACCAACAGATTTCAATAAAAGAGGGAAAATGACCTGCTGATGTTGGGAGGGGTCACATTATGTGGTTTGGATGGCAAAATAGGAAAGACACACAACCCACACTGTTACAGGTTTGCCCGTTTTTGTACCAGAATTTGCAGGTTCATAAACCTGTATGCCATTTTTTTTTCAGAGCAAGTGGTATCACACACTCGCTGAATCACTTCCTGACACTTCTCTGCCACTTCCCCTGCCTGGCCTCCTTGCTCACTTACAGGGGAGACAGGCCGACTTCATGACAGGGCCAAGGACGCAGAGAGCTGGATGGGCGGGCTGGATGAGAAGTGTGAAGGAGAGGATTCCTATAATTGGTTGTAACTCAGCAAATCAGAGAGCTGCTCTTCTTCCCATTGCTCATACAGCGCGCCTGTCCAGCTCTCTATGCTTATCTTTTTGGTCTCATGTGATGGTGGTCGGCCGAGCTCTGTGCACACCAGTGAGTAGGCAGGGAAGCTATGCAGGGGAGACTCAGGCTTCATAGGCGATGGCATGCTCGCAGTATGGTTTCAGGGAAAAACCCTATTTGCAACAGGATTTCTTACAAGTGCACTGGTCAGTGGGTGAACTGCAACACTAGCTGTTTACCCATCAGGCTCTTCCAGCAAGCAGTAAGCTGCTGAGCAAGAAGTCCACCAATCTCTATACAGAATCACTAAAGCGCATATCTGGGACTCCCAACTAGGGATGGTTTATGCAGCACTACGCAAATTTTGTATGCAAATTTATGCAGCTGGAAGATGAACCAATCACATCCAGCTGAGGTAAAATTCGATTGGTCCATTATCAAGTTGCATATATTTTCATACAAAATTTGCATACTCCTGCATCAACTCGAAATTATTTGCATCCCTTATTTACCATCCCTACCCCCAACAGTAATACACCAAGTTAGCAGTGTATACTTAGCATAAAATGTTGATATGTACAGCAAAGTTAGCTGTAGATTGAAAGGTTTGCAAAGGTGCCCATTAACGGGACAATTTTTCACTAAATGCAATCTTTCAATGCGATTTGAATGTTCATATCGGAAGGCAATAATTGATTTTCACATTTACTAAACAATTCTTCCTTCAAATTTGATCATAAAATCCAACTTTCAGATCGATTTTATCCTATTTAGCAAACCAAAGAATCATTCCTTATCGATTGCCTTCATAAAAAGCAAATTTTCTATACAATTTGATTGTTAAAATTGCATTGAAAGATCGCATTTGGTGAAAAAAATTGTACTGGTAATGGGCACCTTACACTGCCCTCCAAGCCACATATAATGTCTTCTCCCCCTGCTCTACACATTTCCTAATCTTTTCGTATATAGCACAATGTACAGACTTTTAGAGGTATTTTCATGCCATTTTGGTGGCTTTGGCTGCTGTAGTTGCTCTCCAGAGAACACAAGGATCCACCAAAATGTTTCCTCATCGACTTCATTAATGTTTCGATTTGGAACCTTCCAAAAACAGATTGTTTTGTACAAAGTTTGGCCGGATGGCTCATGAGTTAAATTCAAGCACCACTGCTGATGAATAATCAGGTATAACATGCTCCATTGACAGCTTTGAGCATTATACAGCCAGGTGTAAAAACAAAAATCGCTACATTTATGCAATTATGTTTCACAGTGAAAAGGCTCTCATGAATAGGAGTACTGATGTGCAAACAGAAGGTTTATCAGGAACTGTATTTATGAAGGGAGCTTAAAACTAGCTTGTGTTTGGAGTTGCAATGCAGTTCATTCATTCAGGTATATTTTAAAATATGTTTAACAAAATTAAACCTTGTAAATCTCTGTATACCTAGACTTTTTAGTCAGTTTTGGAGTATGCTGCTCCAGCGTTTTGAAGTCAACCAAATTAATTTATATGCATTTACTTTATTTTGATTAGAAATGAACCCCATTGCAGTACCAACATTAAGGGACCCCTGAAGTGAGAGGGATATGGAGGCTGCCATATTTATTTGCATTTAAACAATACTAGTTGCCTCGGCATCCTGCTGATCTTTTGGCATCAGTGGTGTCTGAATGACACACCTGAAACAAGCATGCAGCTAATCCAGTCAGACTTCAGTCAGAAACATCTGATCTGCTGCATGCTTTTACTGGACAGAGGATCAGCAGAACTGCCAGGCAGGCTGCATTCTTTAAAAATAAATAAATATGGCAGCCTCCATATTGCTCTCACTTCAGGTGTGTTTTAAAGGATGCATGAGGCCAAAATAATTAATCCATCTTCACTTTCCGGAGGCTTCTTGCAGCCCCTAGAAGACTCAGGGCCTGTTTCCACTACACGCAGATTCTGCATGCAGAAAACTGACTCCAATGAATGCCTATGAGAAATCTGCATCAGAAAAATTGCATTCAGTGGAAACAGGCACATAGACATTCATTGGAGTCAGTTTTCTGCATGCAGAATCTGCGTGTAGTGGAAACAGGCCCTCAGTGTCCCTCACCACAGTTCCACTCTAACCCGGTTTTCTGCTGTCCCCTCTGTAGCAACTCCCGATGCGTGTGTGCCAATGCTATGGAACGGGCAGCAGAAGACTGGGTAAGAGTGGGACAGTGGCGAGGGACACAGAGTCTTCTAGAGGCTGGAAGAAGCCTCCGGTAAGTGAAGATGGATTAATTATGGATTAATTATTTTTGCCGCATACATTTTCTAAGCTGCCCAAATACTAATAGAATGCTAGTTCAACAAGTAAAGATGAATGTCTTCCAGATATCAATTGTTTACCAGTTCTGCAACTCTGCACCATTATTAGATATGAGAGCCCATATGCAATTCTCTTTTTCTCCTTAGTTTTCTCCTAGGTGATGTTTTCACACCTTGTCATAAAATGTTTTTTAAGCCACCAGAAAGCAAGAAAATACTCAAAATAATTTTAATAGTACTTTTTTTTAGCTACTTTTGGGTAATTTTTCAATTGTAAAATTCTTAAAAGTTATTATAAAGAGAATATGACAATTATCTCCTAGGAGGTAACTCAGGAGAAAAAGTGAATTGAATATGGGCTGAGATTTTAGAAGTAATCTTGTTTAATATTGCGTCCTCTTTGCAGCTGCAAGTTTTGGCTTGGTTGATACAGTATGGGCCTATGCAAATGCATGCTGTAGTTAACCATAGGTTAGCGCTAGTAGTAGGTAAGGGGGATTAGTGTTAGGCTTAGATAACAGTAGGTTAATATTAACCACTTTACCCCCAGCGGTACGAATTTCTCCGCCCCTTTTTTCCCCCCTAAAACACCAGGGACGGAGAAATCCGTACCTTCCGCGCTACCACCGCTGTCCGCGCTCCCGCTGCTCGTGCGCGTGCACCCCCCGCTCGTGCACGCCGCCGCCCGCTCACCCGGAGATCAATGAACGGGAAAATCCATTCCCTTTCGTTGATCTAGCCCCCGCAATGATCTGCTGCTTCTTTCAGAAACAGCGAGATCATTGTGAGTCTCCCAGCCTCCTACTGCTTCCTGTAAGCGTCCTTCCGGACGCTTACAGGTCGCATGTAAACAAACACTCTGTGGCCATCTTATGGCCAAATAGTAAACTACACCCTAAAAGCATTTAACATATTCAAACATTACATTTACACAATAAATTAACTCATTACCTCCCACACTCCCCAATTTTTATTTTTTTTTTGTAATTAAAAAAAAAATAATACAATAAAAAAAAAACATAAATAGTTAGCTTAGGGACTGAACTTTTTAAATATTTATGTCAAGAGGGTATAACACTGTTACTTTATAAACTGCGGGCTTGTAATTAGGGATGGATGCAAAACTGAAAAAAATGCACCTTTATTTCCAAATAAAATATTGTCGCCAAACATTGTGATAGGGACATAATTTAAATGGTTTTATAACCGGGACAAATGGGTTAATACATTTCATGGGTTTTAATTACAGTAGCATGCTTTATTTAAAAACTATAATGGCCGAAAACTGAAAAATAATAATTTTTTCCCACATTTTTTCCTATTTCCCCATTAAAACACATTTAGAATAAAATAATTCTTGGCATAATGTCCCACCTAAAGAAAGCCTAATTGGTGGCGAAAAAAACAAGATATAGTTCATTTCATTGGGATAAGTAATAATAAAGTTATAGACGAATGAATGGAAGGAGCGCTGAAAGGTGAAAATTGCTCTGGTAGTCAGGGGGTAAAACCCCTCAGTGGTGAAGTGGTTAAGTATTAGATAGTTAGTAGATGGAGGGATGATATGAGAAAGTGGTTAGGCAAAGCCATAATAGAATATAGGTAAATATTCTATTATTGTAATTATCAAGCTTACAATACTAGAATATTGGCTGCCTAATTTCCCAATAAAATGCCTTTTAAGCCACCACCAGCAAGTAATTTGATACTGAAAATAATTTTGACAGTACTTTTTCACCTACATTTTGGCACTTTTTCAATAGCTTAGTGCTGAAAAGTTATTCTATAGAAAAGATAAAAAATTATCTCCTAGGAGAAAACTCATGAAAAGAAGATAATTGAGGCCGTGGTCTGCAGGAGGAGAAGGGTTTGTTGTGACATCATAGCCTAAGTTAAACATCACTGGGTGGGCGGGCTTATATGCCAATATACAACAATATATAGATATAGGAAGTGTTTCTGACGCTGAAACCAGGAAGATTAACGCCTACACAACCGCTGTATCGCGTATTTATGCCCCCCTGCACAACACTTTATAACCAGGGGCATAAATACACGTACCCACATTGTTTACCTCGCTGCTCCCAATCGCAGCGCCGCTGTCATTCGTTTCCACTGCTGAGTAATCGCGAACAGCCTGTTCCTATCCCAATCGATGTGTCCACGAAGAATGAATGAAAACTCGGCATCACACTGACGCTGCATTTCATTCGCATAAACACTAACTACTTCCAAGTACTGTTTACGGTACTGACTTTAAGTGTAGTGCAATCTTGTGGCCAATAAGTAAAATGCACCCAAACATACACACACACACACACACACACACACACACACACACACACACACACACACACACACACACACATACACTTTATATATAGCTATACATATTTTTTTAATTACATCTTTACCCCTTACACCCCTACCCTATAATTACCAAAATAAAACACTAAAATAAAAAAGACACCATTAATAAAAACATAGTTACCTTATAGACTTTCTAATATGTATGTTATGAGCATATATTACTGTTAATTTTGCAAATAAAGGCTTGTAATTAGAAATATAGTATTAACAATCACTTAAATGAAAAAATGCACATTTATTTCCAGATAAAATATTATTGCCATACATTGTATTAGGGACATAATTTAAACAGTGTAATAACCGGGACAAATGGGCAAACAAAATGTGTGGGTTTTACCCACAGCAGCAAGTTGCGAACCCTAATCCCCTCATACATTGCCTAACAATCTCCCCCCCCCCCCCCCCCGTAGGTGCCCAGCACTAATCCTCCCACCTAATTCTAACCCCATTCCTGCAAGTAAATGCCTAAAAAATAAGTAGCCCTACATAATGCCTAACCCTTAGCCTAACCCTACTTAGGGCTTGTTCACACTAAGGGAGTTTTTGTTTTTTTTAAGTGCCAGCGATTTTTAAAATCACCCTAAAAGCACTTGTGCAATGATTCCCTATAAAGGTGTTCACATATGAGTGGTTCGATTCCGATCCGCTCACCAAAGCGCTGCCTGTACCATTTTCGGGGAGATGTGCCTCAATGGAAGGTATAGGGAAATCGCAAAGCGATTAAAAAAGCGCTTTGTATAGTGATTTCCCAAGTGCTTTTAAGAATAAATACATTGCATTTATTCTTTTCCGGGTCAAAGAGTTCACTTTCTGACTGACGTCAGGAAGTGAAAAAAACAAATCGCTCTGCAAAAGCGCTTAGAAAAGCACTGTACAAAAAAAGGTAACGCGCAGGTTAGTACCGGGAGGCACTAAAAAAATTGCGCACAAATTCTCAAAGCACTGGCCATTGCTATTTATGATGTGAACAAGGCCTTAGTGCCTAACCTTAACCCCCCAACTAATGCCTAATCCTATTTTCCCTGGTAAGTGCCTAACACTAACCTGATCATCTACTAGACATTCAGTCGATCATCTACTAGATGCCTGCCGATGGTGGCGCTCAATTGACCTGATTTGCTAGTGACTTGGGTTCACCATGAGCTTCCTGGGTACTCTTAACAGGCCATGGTGAAAAAAAAAAATTAAATCATTAAAGAATGTTTCATGCATTACGGCCATCATAAAATCTTACAATCATTTGCTCAAGCTTTTTCTCTGTCTTTCAGCAACAAAGACAGTTTTGCATCTGCTTTGATTTATAACACAAAAAGAATGTAATGGAATGATTAGAGGTGATTTTGTGTGTCATTTGTTCCGTGTTCTCTGTAAAGCACTGCAGGAAAAGTGCCTGTAAACGTGTAAAATAAATAATAACCTGCAAAGCACACTTTAAAATAACATTAGCAATAATGTATGATGTATTCAGAAGAATGTGTTCACATCATTTTTTAACTGCTACAATTTTAGATATATGATTTTCTAGGGTAAAGTTTTATACTAGTACGTAAAACATACTATTGGATACATTTTACTGTCAAAGCACCTAAAGTGAAAAAAAGTGCCAGTCCCATAAATTGTTTAGATCCTGTAACCGGTTCTCACTGCCATAATCTCAGCCTCCCTTTCACCCTGATCCTTGTGCCTCATCCATCTGCTATATTCTTTCATTCAAAATCTCTGGGCACCACCCATCCCCACAGAGCAGCTAATTGTAGCGCTATTGGCGGCCACCAATAGTAGCATCCCCGACAGGGGACCATTTTTTTTGTCGTGGAGGGTGCAGAGAGTTTAATGTTAGGTGCCGGGGGGGGGGGGGGGGGTTATTAATTGCCATGGGGGGGGGGTTATTAGTTGTGGGGGAGTTATTAGTTGCCCATCAAGGTAGGGTTCTGTGAGAGTAAGGAGAGGTTAGGTCATAGTGATATACCTGCAAATATTACAGATATTTCACTATGTCAATTAAGTTGCAGATTATTATCAATCTGCCGAAATTCTTCTACCGCCAAAAAATGCTCCCTTAACCGTTGTTTTGTTTTGGTTTCTTTTACACCCGTGCCCAAATTAGCATTTAAAATGTATCCCATCCCCAAGACCCCCTTTTATAATCTGCCCTCACCAAGGAAATAAGTTAGCATTCCCAGTGACTGAGAGTTTATAAGGGGAGGAGCACAGGAACAAATATCCTCTCAAAGTGCTTGATTCATTATACTTTACCGCGCTAAGCAGCGTAGGTAAACCAGCGAGCGCACGCTACTGTCAGCGTATCGTGAGCTCTTAAGCTACGTGCACTTCTTTAAAGTGCCCTGCGATGGTATGTAGTACGACCACAATACTTTACTAGCGCGGCAATTACTTTGTTAATTAATGTAGTAGCGGCCGCACTAGTATAGTATCGCGCTACATACCATTGCGCAGCACTTCAAAGGAGTGTGGTAGCTTAAGAGTGCACGCCACGCTACAGTAGCGTGCACTCGCTGTTTTAACCTGCGCTGCTTAGGGCGGTAAAGTATAATGAATCAAGTCCTATGAGTTCTACATCCCAGCCAACTTTGAAGGTGATCATTTCTAGGCATCATCTTTCAGACCCAATGACTATTTTCCAAAGATACAAGTGTGCCTTGTCAATGATTGGAGGAAGAGTCGGGGAAGGTGGGGCATAGTGTTCCAGTGGTGCTTGGCTCGGACATGACAGGCATGGATTGGGTGTTGATGAGTAGTGTTGATGTTCCAATTCAGAACCGCGATTCAGAAACTAAACATATGCCTTCTCCATCTATTGCCACTAGTTATTGTGCCAGTTGTAAGGAGTGGCGAGAGCCACTGGTGTCCTGCCAGTGCTGGCATTGTTGAGAGGGAGGTAGGTGGAGGAAGATATCCTCTGAGACACCAGAAGCTGCAGGCTGAAAGGAGGTGCTCTTAGTAAACTACAGGAGACACCAGAGGCTTCAGAAGTCAGGACTTGCAGGGGGAAAAGAAGAAACTACATATGCGTCTGCCAGGTTGGAGACAACAGTGGTAGCAGCACCAACAATGGACCTCTAATTTTAAATTTGAACCATTTTTACCTATGAAAAAATGTGGGTTCAGTTTACACTCATTTTCAAGAATATATGTTAAATTCCAAATACCTCCTCATTGCTTGTCCCTTGGAGACTAATCTCTCACATATCATTTCCCACTCATCCCCATGCTTCATTCCTGCCCTTAGGCCTAGGACCCATTAGAGAGCTTTCAGCAGTGATTTACATTTTGTTGGAATCAACAGTAATTCCAAAAATCGCTATGCCAATGAAAGTGGACTGTGGTGAGCCCAGTAGAGTGATCATAGAGTAAATCGATCTGTAGAGATGGCTCGAACCTCCGATTTTAGGTTCGCGAACCTCAAACGTGAACTTCTGCAAGCTTTTGCGAACCGCAATAGACTTCAACGGGGAGGCAAACTTTGAAAACTAGAAACATTTATGCTGGCCACAAAAGTGATGGAAAAGATGTTTCAATGGGTCTTACACCTAGAGGGGGGCATGGCGGAGTGGGATACACGCCAAAAGTCCCGGGGAAACATCTGGATTTTAAAGCGGAATATAACCCTGCATTTCAACTTTGCCCTAAAACATTATTTACAGCATGTATACCAAAACACACGCGCGCTGGCACTGGATGTGTCCTTCAGATGTAAAGATTAGCAACCAATATTAACCAATCTGTGTGCGTGTTTGTTACAGCCTCCCCTGTTCGCCTCCTCCCTTACAAAACAAAATTTTTTTAGCATAAAGAGGTGGCGCTACTAGGGATAAGCTATGCATCTCAATATCCGTATCCCTAGTTCAATCAGGTTATATAAAGTTGACAATAGTCTCTCAATGCAGCCTGATCATTAATAAATATCACTCTCCCTATATGAGTCCGATCAGGCTGTGACTATTAGTGACAGCAGTTTCTTGTGGTGACTTGATCGCCTATCTTCATACTCCTTCAAATTTGTCCTTGCTGGCAATAGATATCCTCCACCACACCCTTTGTGCCAAACTAACCGTCCACTTAGACCCCCAGACAGGTCTAGTTACGCCTTGGGACCATTACCAGGTCGTCCCCCACCTCTCTGGCATAGACACTGACGAATCACCCTTGTCCCTCTCTTCAACAGCTTGATATCTTCTTAATATGTGTTACTGGACTCCTCGAACCTCAATAAAAAGGGCCTCTCATAGCGTAATACTGTATGATATTTATTGCTTTAAAACATAAATTGCACTCACGTTTTCCAAGATAAAGCCAAAGCACAGAGTTTTTCTTGAGGCGGGCTCTCCCCCGCTATTGTTGGCCGCAGGCAGGCTGGTTCCTGTAGTCCCTCCGTGTGCTACACCGTTGGTGCGCGCTCCTGAGCGGCAGGCGTCCCACGTGGAGTGTAGCCGGAGGGGAGCGCGCACCAACGGTGTAGCACACGGAGGGACTACAGGAACCAGCCTGCCTGCGGCCAACAATAGCGGGGGAGAGCCCGCCTCAAGAAAAACTCTGTGCTTTGGCTTTATCTTGGAAAACGTGAGTGCAATTTATGTTTTAAAGCAATAAATATTATACAGTATTACGCTATGAGAGGCCCTTTTTATTGAGGTTCGGGGAGTCCAGTAACACATATTAAGAAGATATGAAGCTGTTGAAGAGAGGGACAAGGGTGATTCGTCAGTGTCTATGCCAGAGAGGTGGGGGACGACCTGGTAATGGTCCCAAGGCGTAACTAGACCTGTCTGGGGGTCTAAGTGGACGGTGAGTTTGGCACAAAGGGTGTGGTGGAGGATATCTATTGCCAGCAAGGACGAATTTGAAGGAGTGTGAAGATAGGCGATCAAGTCACCACAAGAAACTGCTGTCACTACTAGTCACAGCCTGATCGGACTCATATAGGGAGAGTGATATTTATTAATGATCAGGCTGCATTGAGAGACTATTGTCAACTTTATATAACCTGATTGAACTAGGGATAGGGATATTGAGATGCATAGCTGATCCCTATTATTTACAGCATATTATATGCTTATTTAATTGTGTTTATTTAAATGTATCTATCTAAACTTCGGATGCCTCTGCATTTCTATCCACAGAACTTTAAAGCTCTGTGTGTAACCCTTCCAATGCTGGTCTATTAAAAAAAAAAAATGCTGGTTGCATATAATATCCTGTAAATAATGTTTTAGAGCAAAGTTGAAATGCTGGGTTATATTCCGCTTTAAGAGCAGAAATCACATTGTATGCTAAATTGGACACCTAAAGTGCTTTTAAGCATCTTGCATGTGTATACATCAATCAGGTAGTTTAATTAGTGTACTGCTTCACACTGACAGACCAAACTCACTGTGTAACGCACCGCAAACAGCTGTTTGTGTTGTGACGGCGGTGCTGGACTGGTGCGCACCATGGCGAGAGTGCTCTTCCTAAGTGATATCAGGTAATGTCTGACTGCCTTATCAACTTTTGATGGTTCTTTCTCTACCATTGTTAAAGCTTACATCTATTTTTTTAAATTACTTTTTCTGCTAGCTGTTCAGTACCTTTAACGAGAATCTGTTATGGAGGGCAAGTCTGCCATTCATTCAACTGTGTGACTGATAAACAAGTTTACATATTACTTTCTCAGTACCATGGTGACCACGGGTAGTGGCCGGGGAATCAGGGTTTGATTCCGGTCAGGAGTGGGAGCCTGAGAAACGGCTACCACCAAACATCCAAGGAAGGACCCATTGTGCTGTATAAGTAATGTACCTGCCCTGACCGTGCTTTGCAGACCAGGCATCTGTGGTCAGATGGACCCTTGACCCAACGCTGTATGCAAGAGATGACACCACTTGCCTTTAACGAGAATTTGTTATGGAGGGCAAGTCTGCCATTCATTCAACTGTGTGACTGATAAACAAGTTTCCATATTACTTTCTCAGTACCGTGGTGACCACGGTCACACACAGGTACCGTGAACAGGTGCAGTGACTGGTATATAACACTGCGTGCAGTCACGTAGGTAGGTGCACTGAACAGGTATGCAGTGATTGGTATTACAAATTTGCAGCTGTCACACACACAGGTACCATGAACAGGTATTCACTGAATGTGCTGGGCCTGGCAGTGGCACAGTAGGAATTACCAAGGGGCCAAGGGCCAGCTGCGACTGACTGACAGGGCTGTATATACAAGTGTCTGTGGGACACACACACAAAAAAAAATAGATCACAAGAACATTAGCTCTCAAAAGAGCTGTTGAGGAGTGCTTTTTAGCAATAAGTATAAGCAAGGAGCTAGCTAAGAAGCCTAACTAAGCTTTCCCTATGTCTCTGCAGCAAGCTCTCCCTTCTCTAATTACTGCAGCTACACGAGTGAGGGAAATGGCCGATGGTGCCTGCCTTTTATAAGGAGGGGGGGGGGCTCCAGGAGGGAGTGTAGTCTGATTGGCTACCATGTGTCTGCTGACTGTGATGTAGAGGGTCAAAGTTGACCCTAATGATGTAGTATAGGGGGCGGGTCGAACTCGCATATAGTTCGCGTTCGATAGCAAATGTGAGCCACCGAAGTTCGCGCGAATCGGTTCGCGGTCGAACCATTCGGGCCATCTCTATCAATCTGTCTGCACCACTTTGCTAGTGATCAAGATTCAATGTTAAGTATAGGATAGCTGCAAAACTGCTTTTCAATCGCTATCCATAGCAATTTCAAAGTGATTTTCCTGCTCTTGTGCTACCCAGAAAACACCAGTTTACCTAAAATTCCTTGCAGAACATCAAAACGGAAAATCGCTAATCGCTTTTGCAATTGCTAGCACTACAATAAAATCGCTGCAGAAAATGCTGAAATTGCTTTACAAAATACTAGCAAAAATGCTGATCAATTGCAGCTATGATCAGCGATCTAATTTTAGTTGAACTCACTGCATTTTTTCTTGTTTCTGCCTTACTGTTGTAAATGGTCAGCTCATAAAGGCAGTAGCTCTCTCCCCTATTGTTTGTTGTAATGACTGTATGGCTATTATCTGTTATCACACTAATGCTGTATATCCCTTGTCTCTGCTCAGCTTCCATGCAGGCTGTACCTAACAACATCATTGCACCTGATTAGCTGCTGAGGTGCGCGGTCAGGCACAAGGGGAGGTAAGAAGCGCTCTGGGAAAGACCGCCGCGCATCCCAATACATACACATGATTAGTGAACTTCTGCCTACAGCAAATTGCTCCAGCCAAGGTCAAATGTCTGTCTGGGTAAATCAGACCAACCATCTGTAGAGACAACATAAATAAATGCATATCTTTATAGCAATGTGGATTCTTCGTTTTCGCTGTATGAGACAATCAGCTCGCCGCTGTTACAGTGACAGCGTTACGAGCTGACTTTTGTTCGTCATTATCATTTTTCTAATGACACATTGAAGCACTTATAAATAAACCCAGCACTCAGCAACTGTTATCTAAATCCTCTATTTAATCCTATAAAGATCTGGAGAATAGAAGATTCCCTGTTGATGGGGCCATGAAATATAGAAGAGGGGGCTATGGAGGGAAACTTCACGCTGGCATGAGAATGTCGATGGTTTAATGGACCAACAGCTGTTGGCATTCACTGGAAAAAATGCAGCTGGGGACATCTGGGACCAGATGTGTCCCCCCTCCTCAGCCTCCAGCCCACGGGTCTCCGCCATGCATTTAGAGCTCTGGAGGAATTGTGGATCTCTGTAAGGAAACATAAGACCTTGCCATTGTAAGGAGGGGTGGAGGAGGGGGAGAGGGATCACTGTTAAGAACATGAATGAGAGCTAACTGCAGGACTCACAGGAAAGAATTTAATACAATCCCTGAACTTATAATTCACTCAATAAAATGAAAAAGATGTTAAATATAATTCTGACTTTAATTAATAAATGTCTCTTTATTAATCTAACATATGCTGTGAATTGTTCTGTGTACTCTATAAAGTGCTGCAGAGCAGTGGCGTACCTACCATAGGGATGCAGGTGCTCACAGCCCCGGGTGTAGCTATGGCTAGGGGTGCCGCTGTGGTGCTCATCCACTGTGTTCTTCCATCTGGGACCTTTTCTCTTAGTTTGGACAATATTTGGAGAAATAGCAGCAGGCAGTGCAGGAGACTGTACTACTTCCTGCACTAGATGTAGCACTCATCCTCCTTCCTGTCCCGTGAGCAATGTGTCTCCTCGCTCTCTGCACACAGCCTGCAGTGAGTGAATATGCAGAGCAGCAGGGTGAGTAAAGAGAATGATTGCTGTGCAGCAGCTGGGACATTAGCAGGGAGAGGTGGTTGGATGTCTTTAATGCTTCAGAAGTTGCCTGTCATTAGTAGCCATGTGCAGTGGCTGCTGTAATACCACAATGCCCTGGACTATTGATTATTTATCCTGATTAGAGTAATTAATCAATAATGCAGGGCAGTCTGCTGTTGCAGAAGCCAGTGATACAGGTGCTGACAGCTGACTTGTGAAGTGAGCAGAGAAGCAAGCTCCAGACAATTTAGATTAGCTTGATTGCAGGTTATCTTATTTCTTTTCCCAGCTCCCCCTCCCACCCTGTTGTCTTTCCTCATGACCCTTTCCTATTTTTCAGATTCTAGTGGCTTCTTTTAACAGCATGTCCCTGCCAAACAGCACTGGTGATGTCTGCAGTCCTGGTGAGAGGTCTTTCTGCCATTTCTCCTCTCCCACCAGGCTCTCTGTCTTGTGCCTCTACCTCTTTACCCCCCTTCCTTCTATGCATCCACCTCTTTCGTATGTCCCTTTTTCTGACTGTCCTCAGAGGAGCTCACAATCTAATCGTACCACAGTCATAGTCTAATGTCCTTCCATATTATTATTGTGTATTTATATAGCATTGACATATTCTACAGCACTGTATAGAGTACAGAGCTTCATAATGTTTAGCTCCGTCCACATCCTGACAACTCCTTTTCCCCAAAAATCCCCCAAAATTTGCAGCAACATGCTTGGCGCCCCAACCCGTCAACCCTCCTATCAAAAAAATTGGTTGTTGGGGGGTGGGGGTGTCTGTCTGTAAATAATCAGCACCGGGTGGCTAATTCCCTAGGTGCTCCACTGCTTTAGAGTATGTGCCAGTACTGTATATATATATATATATATATATATATATATATATATATATATATATATATATATATATATATATATATATATATATATATAAAAGCATGATAATAATAGACTGGGGAGGGTAAACATGAACTTGTTTGGGGTTAACCTCCCTGTCGGTATGATTCCCGCGTCCGCAAGGTTTTTTTGTAACTTTTTTTTTTTTCAGCATGTGCATGATTCCCCCCTCCCTGCGGCGTCCTCCCGTATGCGGCGATCGCCGCCAGCGCATATGCCCATCCGGAAATCCCGTTCTGAACGGTATTTCCATGAGGGCTTCCCCCGTCACCATGGGGACGCGCGCGATGACGTCACCAACGTCATCGACGTTGTGATGTCAGAGGGAGTCCCGATCCACCCCTCAGCACTGCCTGGCACTGATTGACCAGGCAGCGCACGGGTCTCGGGGGGGGCACCCTCTGATGCGGCAGGTAGCGGCGAATCGGCGTGGGGCGGCGGCGATCGTAAGTAACACGCAGCTAGCAAGTTCTAGCTGCATGTATAAAAAAAGAATCTGCTGAAAAGCTTTATGGAGATGAAGATTTCATCTTTCAGCACGACCTGTCACCTGCTCACAGTGCCAAAACCACTGGTAAATGGTTTACTGACCATGGTATTACTGTGCTCATTTGGCCTGCCAACTCTCCTGACCTGAATCCCATAGAGAATCTATGGGATATTGTGAAGAGAAAGTTGAGAGACGCAAGACCCAACACTCTGGGTGAGCTTAAGGCCGCTATCGAAGCATCCTGGGCCTCCATAACACCTGAGCAGTGCCACAGGCTGATTGCCTCCATGCCACGCCGCATTGAAGCAGTCATTTCTGCAAAAGGATTCCCGACCAAGTATTGAGTGCATAACTGAACATAATTATTTGAAGGTTGACTTTTTTGTTTTAAAAACACTTTTCTTTTATTGGTCGGATGAAATATGTTAATTTTTGAGATAGGATATTTGGGTTTTCATGAGCTGTATGCCAAAATCATCAATAAGAAAAACAATAAAAGGCTTGAAGTACTTCAGTTGTGTGTAATGAATCTAAAATATATGAAAGTCTAATGTTTATCAGTACATTACAAAAAATAATGAACTTTATCACAATATGCTAATTTTTTGAGAAGATCCTGTACTCTGTACAGCAGGGGTCGGGAACCTATGGCTCGCGAGCCATATATGGCTCTTTTCATGCCCGCATATGGCTCTCTGGCTCGCTAAAAGACGAGTGACAGAGCGGCCAGAGAGCCTGTGTTTACTTTTGAAATCTGCTGCGCCGCCGCCCCCTCCTCCATGCCGGGTCTTTATATTTACGTGTGCCTCCTTCATCGGCACCGCCTCCCGCACCAGAATTCCGCCTTTTCTGCCCGATGGATGCGCTGATGCTGGCGTTGCCTGTAAAATAGTGATGTCACACGTTACGTGTGACACGCAGCCAGCGGGAACAGAGGCAGCTTGGCGGGGGGAGGAGCCGACCCGACGACGTGCGACCCAGAGGCAGCCACACCCATAGCTACGCAGCCAGCCACGACTACTGCCTCCGGAGCGCACTAGTGCCAATAGCAGCAGCAGCGAGTGAGAGCCTGCCGGAATGCCGCCGTCGTGGTCACTTCAGGAGGTCACTCCAGGTCCAGGAGGGGCACTCCAGTACACTCGTCTGGTCAGTTCATTTGTGGGGAAATCTGCCGTTGAGATTGCATTTGTGGGGAAATCTGCCAATGAGATTGCATTTGTGGGGAAATCTGCCAATGAGATTGCATTTGTGTGGAAATCTGCCGTTGAGATTGCATTTGTGGGGAAATCTGCCATTGAGATTGTATTTGTGGGGAAATCTGCCAATGAGATTGCATTTGTGGGGAAATCTGCCAATGAGATTGCATTTGTGGGGAAACATTCTGCCAACGAGATTGCATTTGTGGGGAAATCTGCCAATGAGATTGCATTTGTGGGGAAATCTGCCAATGAGATTGCATTTGTGGTGAAATCTGCCAATGAGATTGCATTTGTGGGGAAATCTGCCAATGAGATTGCATTCGTTGGGAAATCTGCCAATGAGATTGCATTTGTGAGGAAATCTTCTGCCGTTGAGATTGCATTTGTGGGGAAATCTGCCGTTGAGATTGCATTTGTGGGGAAATCTACCAATGAGATTGCATTTGTGGGGAAATATTCTGCCAATGAGATTGCATTTGTGGGGAAATCTGCCAATAAGATTGCATTTGTGGGGAAATCTGCCAATGAGATTGCATTTGTGGGGAAATATTCTGCCAATGAGATTGCATTTGTGGGGAAATCTACCAATGAGATTGCATTTGTGGGGAAATATTCTGCCAATGAGATTGCATTTGTGGGGAATTCTGCCAATGAGATTGCATTTGTGGGGAAATCTGCCAATGAGATTGCATTTGTGAGGAAATCTTCTGCCGTTGAGATTGCATTTGTGGGGAAATCTGCCAATAAGAATGTATTTGTGGGGAAATCTGCCATTGAGATTGCATTTGTGGGGAAATCTGCTGTTGAGATTGCATTTGTGGGGAAATCTACCAATGAGATTGCATTTGTGGGGAAATCTACCAATGACATTGCATTTGTGGGGAAATATTCTGCCAACGAGATTGCATTTGTGGGGAAATCTGCCAATGAGATTGCATTTGTTGGGAAATCTGCCAATGAGATTGCATTTGTGGGGAAATCTGCCAATGAGATTGCATTTGTGGGGAAATCTGCCAATGAGATTGCATTTGTGAGGAAATCTTCTGCCGTTGAGATTGCATTTGTGGGGAAATCTGCCAATGAGATTGCATTTGTGGGGAAATCTTCTGCCATTGAGATTGCATTTGTGGGGAAATCTTCTGCCAATGAGATTGCATTTGTGAGGAAATCTTCTGCCGTTGAGATTGCATTTGTGAGGAAATCTTCTGCCGTTGAGATTGCATTTGTGGGGAAATCTGCCAATGAGATTGCATTTGTGGGGAAATCTTCTGCCATTGAGATTGCATTTGTGGGGAAATCTTCTGCCAATGAGATTGCATTTGTGAGGAAATCTTCTGCCGTTGAGATTGCATTTGTGGGGAAATCTGCCAATGACATTGCATTTGTGGGGAAATATTGTATGGCTCTCACAGAATTTCATTTTAAAATATGTCGTGTTTATGGCTCTCTCGGCCAAAAAGGTTCCCTACCCCTGCTGTACAGCATTGTGGAAGATGTCAGCGCTATATAAATACTAAATAAAAATAAATCATCAATGATTTCCTTCAAAACCCGTTGCCTGACTGATCATCTGCTTCCAATCCTTTTTGCCATGGATCCTAACCAAGCACACAGGTCAGATGTTTCTGGCTGAAGGCTCAATGGATTAGCAGCATGCTTGTTTCAGGCGTGGGATCCAGATACTTCTGCAGCCAGAGAGATTAGCAGGGCTGCCAGGCAACTGGTATTGTTTAAAATGAAATAAATATGGTGGCCTTCATATTCCTCTTAGTTCTGATTTCCTTTAATCCACACCTGAACTCAGATCCTGTAATAAACCTGCAGTGTGTCTACTTTCTGCTTTCATGGAAGCAGACACAGGGTTAACATCCTGTGTTCACAGATTAGCTGCTGTGCCATGGTAAAGGAGATTCCTGAGCTGACACAGCTGAAGAGATCAAATTACAGCGGTAATTAGACACAGATGAGGAGGAATTAGACAGGCTAAACTCTCTAAATACATACAGGGTGCAATTATCTTAGTTTTCCTTCTATCCTGTGCAAGAGTTCAGGTCCACTTTAATGGGATGTCACATTTTAGGATTTTAAAAGACAACCGAGGTGACATGATGAGTTAGACATGTGTATGTACAGTGCCAAGCACACAAATAACTAGGCTGTATTCTTTTTTTTTCTCTGCCTGAAAGAGTTAAATATCAGGTATGCAAGTGACAGTTTCTATCAGGGTCGGGACCAGGTCGGACTGGGTCAGGCTACAGCATAACCCTCACTGATAAGTAATTACAGCCATAAACCACTTTCCTGGCAGTAAATGGCTTCCTGGAGCAGGAAAGAGATAAACATTGTCAATGGAAACTTAAAAACTAGATTTAAATATAAAATAAAACTGTGGGATATCTAAAAAAAATCTCATCCGTTTATATTCACTTTGGATGTCCTTTAAGTTGGGATTACATTTGAATGGTTGCTAGTGTTGCTTAAAACATGGCCATCTTCTGTTTGATAGAAGTTGTTGAATGTTTGGGTTTCAACAAGGTAATCATTTCAAATGGTAAGATTCTTCAAACTCCCCACTTTGGAGGGCTTTTCATGCTGCATACAAAAAGGCATATTCACTGAGGGCTGGTGCACACCGAGCGGCTTTTTGGGCGTTTTCAGATCCGCTTGCGGCTGCGGATCTGCTTGGTCAATGTATCTCAATGGGGTGGTGCACACCAGAGCGGGAGGCGTTTTGCAGAAACGAAAAATGCCTGGGTGAGGCATTTTTTGGATTGCGGATGCGTTTCTGCCTCAATGTTAAGTATAGGAAAAACGCAAACCGCTCTGAAAAACGGCACTTCAGAGCGGTCTGCCAGGCGGTTTTTGTTACAGTAGCTGTTCAGTAACAGCTTTACTGTAACAATACAGGAAATCTACTACACCAAAACCGCTAGACAAAACCGCAAAACGCTAGCTGAAACGCTACAGAAAAAGAAGAAAAAGCGTTTCAAAATCTGCTAGCATTTTGCGGATCTGCTAGCGGGTTTTGGTGTGCACCAGCCCTAAAAGATGGTCAAATTGGCATGCACAGGTATCTCTGCTACCTTTTCCAGTGCTTGCGTAGTGTGTGTTACATTAGCAGCACGCATGTTACCTAGGTTTTGTGGGTTACACTAATTGCTCAATAGGCGCTACGTCAGTGTTCGCTGCCTACTTCAGTACTACACTGGCTACGTCAGTGGTAGCTGTCAGTGGTGGCTGCCTACTTCAGTACTACACTGGCTACGTCAGTGGTGGCTGTCTACTTCAGTACTACACTGGCTACGTCAGTGGTAGCTGTCAGTGGTGGCTGCCTACTTCAGCACTACACTGGCTACGTCAGTGGTAGCTGTCAGTGGTGGCTGCCTACTTCAGTACTACACTGGCTACGTCAGTGGTGGCTGCCTACTTCAGTACTACACTGGCTATGTCAGTGGTAGCTGTCAGTGGTGGCTGCTTAATTCAGTACTACACTGGCTACGTCAGTGGTAGCTGTCAGTGGTGGCTGCACCTTTATATATTCTGGAAGTTGCTAGAGGACATTTCCAGGACTCCCAGCAGATATCCTGCAGTGGCAGCACATAGTATGCATTGTATATCAGCTATTGTTTGTTGTTGTTGCTTGCGGGTATACAACAGAATAATACAAATAGTTTTTAAAGGAGCACTTTGGCTAAAAATGTAAAAATTTAAAATATGTGCAAACATAAACAAATAAGAAGTACTTTTTACCCAGAGTACAATGAGCCATAAATTACTTCTTTCCTATGTTGCTGTCACTTACAGTAGGTAGTAGAAATCTGACAGAAGCGACAGGTTTTGGACTAGTCCATCTCTTCATGGGGGATTCTATGGGATTTATTTATTTTCAAAAAGAACTTAGTGAATGGCAGTTGCTCTGTCCAACTGCCAAAAAACTGTGTAGCGCGCAGGGAAGCTGACCAGCATCATTGTTTAAATCCTTTTTAGGGAATATCTTTATAAAGGATAAAAGCCATGCTGAGAATACCCTATGAAGAGATGGACTAGTCAAAAACCTGTCGCTTCTGTCAGATTTGTACTACCTACTGTAAGTGACAGCAACATAGGAGAAAATTAATTTATAGCTCAGTTTACTCTAGAAAAAAACTTCCTTCTTCTTTGTCTAAGTTTGGACATATTTTACATTTTACAATTGTTTTGCCATAGTGCCCCTTTAAGTTAGGTCAGTTACAGTTGTGTTCAAAATTATTCAACCCCCAATGCTGTAAAGGGAATTTACTGTACATTTGTAATTGTGTTCAAAATGAAATCTTACAAGGACTTTTTAAATAATAAAATGCAACTAAAATGACATCAATTGTTTTTGTAATACAGTATTACATTTTTTGTGTGTGATTTCTTCATTGACAAAATTATTCAACCCCTTAAAGACTGCCACTCTTAAGAACAGAGGTCCATTCAAGTGTTTTCGATCAGGTATTGAAAACACCTGTGGATGTTAACAAGCAGCAATCAAGCATAATAAGCACCAATTAGGCACATTTATTATGACTGTGATACTCAGCTCCTTCCAGACATTTACTGGTGTGTTTACAAACATGGTGAAGTCAAGAGAATGGTCCAGAAAGACAAAAGAAGAAGTGATTTCTCTTCACGGGAAGGGCAATAGCTATAGGAAGATTGCAAAGATGTTAAACATACCAAGAGACACCATAGGTATAAGGATCCCTCCTGTAGCGTGTTCTGTCCGTTGCAGTGGAGCTGCAAACAGACAGTTCTGGCTTATCTGCTTGCATTCGGTTGTGCATTCGCAATAAGTTTCATTGTCATTTGTAATCGCTCTGCAGTTCTGGGCAGCTCAGGATGCTGTCATCATTCCACCAATTGCTTGTTGCAGCTGAGCTGCGACCAGATAGCCCTGGATTTCCTGCATGCGTGTTGTTACATAATACTGCATGTATTTCTTATGGGAGTCCTTTGCATTCACAGCCAGCTAGCAAATGGTAATAAAGCCAGCTCAGGATTAAATGATTACCATTCAGCTGTGTGTGAATTTGCATCCATTGGCTGATGCCAGCATAAAAGTCTGCCTCCCATTTCATACCCCGTCTGGCATAGCATTCAGCTCTCTGAATTGTCGTTGGGTCCATGCTGTGAAAGTTGTTATCGTAAATGTATAATGCCTTGCTCTGTATTGTCATGTCTGCTGGACGTTTGCTGACCTGCGGGGGTCAGTGAAGTCCTTCTGATCCTGATAGTTAGGTTTTGCCAGCACGACGTTGGTGACTGGTAGTATTCTTTCTAGCCTTGTTCTTGAGGACGAACTATAGCAGCGGTTGCCATTAGTTCGCTCCTACCTGTTAGTCTTGTCTATTTCAGTGTGAATGTTGCCGTTGCTGAAACAGCGACTAGATTGGCTGAGCATTCTGTCTGTCTGTCTTGTTAATTATCATTACTTGTGCTTTAGCTAGTGAGTTATTTGAGAGCTACATTTCATATATTGTGCATCAGCACGATATATACGTACTCTAGTCAGTCAGTATTGTATAATTGTAATATTGTATTGTGTACCGACCTTTGCCCGCTTCTCATCTACGAATCTGCCTAATTCTTCTAATACGACCGACATCTGAATTAACGTGTATGATCCGAGCCTGTTACGTCTGTTGTATATTGTATCACATAGCATCTAACCTGATAGGCGGCCCAGAGTTGCATTTGCTCTGGGCAATCTTACTCCCTTGTTCATTACTGCTGTGTCCATCTGTGGAGCCTCTTCCATTATCCAGCTACTTAGCCTTGTAGCGCTGGGTGGTCAGAAAGTAGGATCCCCCAGCATTACAATAGAAAGCATAATTTGCAAATTCAAGGCAAAGGGCACTGTTGAAACACTACCTGGTCATGGCAGAAAGAAGATGCTGACTTCAACTGCTGTACGCTACCTGAAGTGCAAAGTGGAGAAAAGTCCCCATGTGACTGCTGAGGAACTGAAAAAAAAATTGTCAGATGCGGGTACTGAAGTTTCAGCTCAGACAATAAGGAGCACACTGTGTAATGAAGGCCTCCATGCCAGAACTCCCAAGCGCACCCCCTTGCTGTCTCCAAAGAATAAGAAGAGTCGACTGCAGTATACCAAAAGTCATGTGGACCAACCACAAAAGTTTTGGGATAGTGTTCTGTGGACTGATGAAACAACAGTAGAACTGTTTGGGCCCATGGATCAACGCTATGTTTGGAGGAGGAAGAACAAGGCCTATGAAGAAAAGAACACCTTGCCTACTGTAAAGCATGGCGGAAGGGTCAATCATGCTTTGGGGCTGTTTTGCTTCTGCAGGTACAGGGAAGCTTCAGCGTGTGCAAGGTACCATGAATTCTCTTCAGTACCAGGAGATATTGGATGAAAATGTGATGCAGTCCATCATAAACCTGAGGCTTGGGAGACGTTGGACCTTTCAACAGGACAATGATCCCAAGCATACCTCCAAGTCCACTAGAGCATTATTATTATTATTATTATTTAGTATTTATATAGCGCCGACATATTACGCAGCGCTGTACAGTGTATATATATATATCTTGCCAGCATGGTTGCAGATTAAAGGCTGGAACATTTTGGAGTGGCCATCGCAGTCACCAGACTTAAATCCGATTGAGAACCTCTGGTGGGACTTAAAGAGACTCCGTAACAAAAATTGCATCCTGTTTTTTATCATCCTACAAGTTCAAAAAGCTATTCTAATGTGTTCTGGCTTACTGCAGCACTTTATACTATCACTGTCTCTGTAATAAATCAATGTATCTTTCCCCTGTCAGACTTGTCAGGCCTGTGTCTGGAAGGCTGCCAAGTTCTTCAGTGTTGTGGTTCTGCTATGAACTCCCCCTTCCAGGCCCCTCTATGCACACTGCCTGTGTGTTATTTAGGATTAGAGCAGCTTCTCTCTTCTCTCTTATCTTTTACAAGCTGAATAAATCGTCCTCTGAGCTGGCTGGGCTTTCACATACTGAAGAATTACAGACAAGGGCAAAGCTGTTTGCAGGAAGAAACGAGCAGCCTGAAACTTCAGTGCATGAGAACAGGGGGAAAGAAACACACAAATGATCTCTTGAGATTCAAAAGGAAGGCTGTATACAGCCTGATTGTGTATGGATGTATTTTCTATGTGTGGACATACTGTACATTAACCTACTTCCTGTTTTGGTGGCCATTTTGTTTGTTTATAAACAAACTTTTTAAAACATTTTTTAACCACTTTTAATGCGGCGAGGAGCGTCGAAATTGTGACAGAGGGTAATAGGAGTTGTCCCCTAACGCACTGGTATGTTTACTTTTGTGCGATTTTAACAATACAGATTCTCTTTAAAGAAAGCAGTTGCAGCACGCAAGCCTAAAAATGTGATTGAACTGGAGGCTTTTGCCCATGAAGAATGAGCTAAGATACCCGTTGTTCGCTGCAAGACACTTGTGCCAAGCTATGCTTCACGTTTAAAAGCTGTTATAACTGGAAAAGGATGTTGTACTAAGTACTAAGAATGAATGTCACTTGGGGGTTGAATAAAACTGATAATGATGTGAGCACAGAAAAGACATTTGTGAACAAGATGACTGAAATTATCAAAATCAATGTCAAACTGGCCAAAACACTTAAATTCAGTGGAGGTTGAATCATTTTGAACACAACTGTAAATGAATGATTGCTCTTTTTTAGTTTATGTATTGCAAAAAGGGTGTGCGCATCAAACACCAAGTGAACCCACACTTCTTAACCTCCCCCCCCAGGGGGGTGGCTACAGAGTTTCTGAGCAGTGAGAGTGCTTGGAGTGCCCTGTTGGCCCCCCTTTTCCTGGGATCCTGGGGGGGCCTCCACGTGGCGATCATGGATAAGTGCTAATTGCTGCGCAAACTAATCCCCCGCAGGGCAAAAATTTTGCGGTGAGTTAGTTGGCATAACCCTGCATATCCTAGCATGCGAAAGCGAATGCAGATTTGCTTGACCAGTGTCTCATGAATAAGCTAATTTAGCCTTATCTGCAAAGCCAGGTATATAGGGGTTCACTTGGTGTTTGATGCACACACCCTTTTTGAAATATCTTTTTTAGTTTATGCCTCAGCTGGTGACATTTTCTTAAAATGACTAACGGTCACATTGGCCTTCTACTCAAAACATGTTATTTAACACCATCTGTGGACAAAAATGTTATTTTTGTAGCAGTTGTAACAAGCAAAGAAAAATGAAAGCAACAGTTGATTTGATAGTAGGCATCTGTCACAGCAAATATTTGAGTTTCAGAAACTTTCAGGCTTCTGGATTAAGGAGTGAGCCCAAATCAGAATAGTGACAATAAAAGTATCTTACTAAGCAAGCACTGAATTTATTATTTATTTATTTATTTATTGTATTTATAAAGCGCCAACATATTAACCAGCCTTTAACGTTGTGCCCACAATAACATCTTAAAGTGGAACTGTACATTGAAGAAAAACTGTTTCACTTACCTGGGGCTTCCCCAAGCCCCAAGCAGCCCTCCTGTTCCGCGCCGGTCGTGCGCGACCTTCCGTTTTACCGCCGCCAGCTGGTATTGTTACCATCGTCTTGCAAGTCGACAGCAACTGCACCTGCGCGCCCCGGACTACTTGAATAACTATTCGCGTTCCAGCCCACAATAGCGTCCTGCGCCATTAGCGCTAATGTTGCAGGGTGCTACTGCGGGCTGGAACACGAAGAAAGCTTCGCATAGCCCGGGGAGCGCAGGAGCAGTTGCTGTTGATTTGCAAGACGACGGTAACAATACGAGCTGGCGGCAGCAGTACGGAAGATCGTGTAGGACCGGCGCGGGACAGGAGGGCTGCTGGGGGCTTGGGGAAGCCCCAGGTAAGTGAAACAGTTTTTCCTCAATTTACAGTTCCGCTTTAAGACCTAGAATGAAACACAAAACAGCTTAAAATATGTTTTGCCAATATGTTCCCTTGATAGCTTTATAGCCTTCCCTTTATAGTGGTCTTTGTATAGTGTTCCGCTGAGTTGTGCTCTCCCCATATAGTTCCCCCCTTCATTTTGTGCTTGTGTTGGTGTCTCCCTCTGTACAGTAGTTATGGCAGCAGAGTATTACCTCAAACGTGACTAGCCCTCATTTCAGTTCCATTCTGGTAATCTGCTTTTGTGTGCCAGGTCCTGACAGTTTCCTGTCTGTGGACCTTGTTGCATTGCAGGAAATAACATCTGTTATCAACTGCCAAGCATCCAATATCTCCCTCTGTGCATATGTACAGTATATCTATAAAAAAAACAAAACTTTTTAGCCAATTACATTGTTAGGGGGTGTGGTGATAGATAATGGCAGTTGGTGCTGTCTGTTTTTTTTCATGTCTGCCAGTAGTAAAGATGATTACATGCAGGCTGATTGTGGAACAAACATGAACAAATCCCATGGCGAGTATCAATCATTTCTTGATCTCTTCTATTTTTGTAACTTCTCACTTTGCAATGCATTGATTTATTTTGTTCCCCTTTTCGCTACAGTTCCTCTTTAAACCCCTCCAGTGCTGCCAGATCTGCAAGTACTACTTTTTAAAGCCCCCACATTATTAGTAAGCAAAGGCTGGCTTACGTGGGATATCGACAAGGAAAACCTTAGGTGCGATTCTGCTGCCAGTGTTTAGTCAAGACCAAAAATCTCCATGAAAATGGCAGTTTTTATAAACTGTTATATCTAACCACTATCATTTATGAGATGTTCGGGGGGAATAGAGAGGGGGAGATAACAATACTTTCTTTAAATATGTGTTCTGAGAAACTTACACAGGTCAAGATTTTGCAAAATGTTTGCAGTCCAGGCCTGATTTATGATCTCTTATGAAATCCTCACCTTATCACCTTTTATTTTAAGTACCCAGTCAGGTTCAGGGAAAATTAAAAATCTGGGTACGGTATTTGAAATAAAATTAAATACAGCAAATAATCTACCCCTTTATAATGAATGACTTCCTAGCTTTTTATGAACCTTATATTAAAAAAATATGTTTTTGAGCACCAAGCATACTGTAAGTAATGTGAGAAAACGAATATAAGCCCATTTCATCCCAGCCAATGTATTCTGAGTACCTTCTTGCTGTGTGCTGAAAATGTATTATCTAGCGCAAGGTCAGAAACCTGTAAGGGCTGTGATGCATTAAACTTATTACGGTGGTGACTTCTACCATCTTGGCCTTGATGTTTGAAAGGTCGATTTCATACGTGTTTTGCGATATTTTCTCATATTTCTCCCTTGGTTAATTTCCTTCCTTTAACAAAAACAACATCCTATTGCAGGGCTCCTCAGACACATCTGACATCAGTCTCATTGAAACTGCCAGAGAAGACCACATAAGCCACTTATTGTTATATGTTTGTTATAGTATCGGTGTACTTGGTTATTTTTCATGATTCTTTTTTTTATCTTGCTTGATGTGGGAATTGCTATTGTGAAGGGTAGTTTGTTCTGGCAATTGGTGCTATCCATGAATCTCTCATTACTTTCCTGCCAATCTTTCTATAGAAGACATTAACATGAACACAGAGCAGAGATGGACTGAGATGTAATGGAGGCAAAGTAGTAGATTTTGTGCCCCCTTGTAGTCCTTTTGGTAAGCTAAAGTGGAGAGAGGTCAGAGAAGGTAGCAGGTGGGCCCTTTGCCACCCACTAGGAACCAGGACCCTGCCTAGGTTGCCAGGTGGATGATTCTGCTCTGACACAAAGGCAAGCTGAGCATTCTTGTAAAAGTTCAAGACTGCTGGATGTGTACCGTAATGGCATGCCGATTATGTCTCTGTGTCATTATGTATTTTTAGCAATACCACTTATAATTGTTCATTCTTCCTTTCCTCTCCATACCTGCTGGGGAGTATGATAGAAACTTCCACCCAATCCTATAATATGCATACATTTAAAAAAAGGGCACCTGGAAAAAAGGGCGCCTGATATAGACGAAATAACGCCAAATTCAGCTACAAAGGGCGCCTGGTGTAGGCAAAATGTCAAATTCAGCTACAAAGGGCCCCCAGTGTAGCCTATATGCCATATTCGGCTACAAAGGACCCCTGGTAAAGCCCATTTGCCAAATTCGGCTACAAAGGGTGCCTGGTGTAGCCCATATGCCAAACTTGACTACAAAGGGTGCCTGGTGCAGCCAAAAAGCTAGTTTTAGTTAATAAAAAGGATGCTGTTATAGGCAAAATTTGTTGGGCTAGAAAGGGGTTCTGGATATAGCCGAGAAAAGTGAATACTATGACCTAACTTCTCCCTACTTTCACACAGAACCCTCCCCTGGTGGTGCCTTATGCTAAGGCCCCCCCCCCCCCCCACTAATGATGCCTAATCCTACCCCCCTCCCACGAATCAAAAATCTTGGCTATAAAAGGGCGCCCTTTTGTAGCAGAATCAAAAACCTTGTAGCCGAAAACCTTGTAGCCGAATGAAAAATATGGGCTACAAAGGGGTGCCCTTTTGTGGCCAAATCGAAAACCTTGTATCCGAAAACCTTGCAGCCAAAAGAAAACTCGGAAGCCCTTTTCGCCACCTTGTAGCCCATATTTGCAGAAATAAAATTGAAGTCTATGGAGGCGCCTTTTTAATACAGATGGCTCAGGAGCCCTTTTCAACTGATTCGTTATAATATGGGCCAGAAATATTTGCTAGGGTGAGGGTCATTTGCTCATAACTTTGCTCCTCCTCTGACCAGAGGACAGTAGGTGGATGGCCATGCCATAGGTGAGTCTAATACATTTAGGGGATTTTCCACTCATCCTTGCTGACCTCTGCACTGGGATGGTGGGAGCAGGGGGGCCCACTTCATCCTTCCATAAACCAGCATGTTGGTTGCTGTTCCAAACTCTTATCTGTGACTTCGGGGGCTATAATGTGCTTGAGACCCTAGGCATGTGCCCCTATAGGATTGCCAGCTGTGGGGGCATGCTGCCTAAATAACTTGTTTGGATTAGACAAACCACCCAATACATTGTTTAGAGATTAAACACTATTTAATTTGTTTGGAGTGCATACTACCTAATTAGGTTGTAACTTGTAACGTGCTGCCTAATTATGTTGTGGGAAGGAGCATGCTGCCTATTACTGTTGGTTGGGGTCCATGCTACCTAATCATGTTGTTGGGAGGGCAGGGCATGGTACCTACTTATGTTGATTGTTGAAACATTTCCTAGTTATCAATTACAGGACATGCCCATTTAGTTATGATATATGTTTTCTAGAACATCTGTCACTGGAAACATATATTGTGGAAAACAATTCACTGTGTACTGTACACGGACTATTTTCATAACACCTTATCTGGCTGTGTATATGGTAGTTAGGGTCTTATTTTATCTTTGAAGTAGTCTAAGGGACTCTGTATCCAAAGGTTTGCTGGGAGGCCCGCTGATCACTAAGTACGCCTGTGCCAGGTTCACATACATTATTTGGCCATGCCCACAATCTGCCATGACTACACCCACTTTTCCCTGTAGCAAGCTCACTGGGCCACACAATTACCCCTTTGTGGGCAGCTAGACTTTCTGGTACGTTAGCAATGCCCCTTTTGGGAGCAGAAAATCAATGCCTAGGAACCAAATGTGATGTTTTACTATAAAAAAAAAGAAAAAAGTTGGGCTGTAGTGATGGTCATGTCTAGGAGAACTCATGGAGAAGCATGTGATATGTTTGATCGGTGGATATATTTGCAAAGCAGATTTGCTGGGATCACATCCTGCTTTAGCACATGACCATGACTAGCTAATCAGAGACTTGCATATCTATCACCTGACCAAACTGATCACATGCTTCTCCATGAGTTCTACTAGACATGACCATCACTACCGGGCTGGTCAAAGTGTAACCTTCATGTAATCGTTCGTATCCAGTCCAGTGCAGGAATCTAGCCACTACATTCACTTTTCTCACCGTATTTTTAGTCCCTTTATGTAACGATCGGTGTAACACAGAGAGAATCTGATTACTGGTGATCTGCAGTATCACCGAGAATACAGATATATACCCGATTATAGATGATCTGCAGTATCACCGATAATCAGATATATCTCTAACCTCTGGACACCTGAGTGAGTGTTTGGGTGCAACAGTAATACTTTGAGGAAAGCACCCGTACAGGGGGTGCAAGGCAGTAGAAGGTACTGCCTAGAGAACAGCTTCCTTCCTATGGCCTGAGGCTCCCCAAGGGGCGGAGCCAGGCAGAGAGTGGGAAGGACCAGAGAGTGAGTGACACCCGAGGTGAAGTGTCACTGACAGGTCTGTGAACTATCTCCCAACAGGGGAGAGAGTTCTCGAGGTCGGACAGGCCAGGTCGGCAACAGACAGACAGATAGGTACAAAGACAGGAGACAGAAACGGAATCCAAGGACAAGCAGAGTTTGGCAACAAAGTATCAGAAATAGCGAAGTACCAATTCAGAGATCAAGAGAGTGGTCAGGAAAGCAGGTAGTCATAACAGATATAAACAATGCCTATTCTTTAGGTGTGAGCTCCGTTATCATCAACACCCTGGAACTAGTCTGATATATAACAAGATAGTAATACAGTTCCCTAGTCTTGGGTGTGAGTTCCTTGATCGTCAACACCCTGGAACTAGTCTGAAATATAACAGAATGATAATACAGTTCCCTAGTCTTGGGTGTGAGTTCCTTGATCATCAACACCCTGGAACTAGTCTGAAGTATAACAGAATGATAATACAGTTCCCTAGTCTTGGGTGTGAGTTCCTTGATCAGCAACACCCTGGAACTAGTCTGAAGTATAACAGAATGATAATACAGTTCCCTAGTCTTGGGTGTGAGTTCCTTGATCATCAACACCCTGGAACTAGTCTGAAGTATAACAGAATGATAATAACACAGATAGCAACTACCACGTAGTGATCACAACGGCAGACACCAGAGAAATGACCAGCATCCAGTAAATATACCCTAGCGCTCTCCAGCGCCTCCCCTAAGTGCTGGACCAATGGGAAGTGGTAAAATTGTCAGCTGACCGGCTTGGTCAGCTGACACCTTTCTGGCTGTCATAAAAGCTCTGCCTCTGAACGCGCGCACGCGTCCTTCTGAACCTGTGTGGACTATCAGTCCCAGCCACACCAGATCTGTTTTGCAATGTACCCGCTGTGCCGGACGCGGAACCAGCCGCCCCGCTATCTGAGCACGCGGCGGTTTCTCTGCGTTCCGCCATGCGGACAGATGTAGGCCTATGCATGCAAACCGCCGCGTCAGATGCGGAATCCGCCATGTTGAACACGGAATCAGCCGCCTTATCCTGAGCACTCGCGGCGGCTTTTCCGCGTTTTCTCACACTTTATGCTTCTCAACTTATATTAAGGTATAATTTAGCAAGGTTAAAGAACAGTGGAGAAAAAAAAGTTAGAAGTGACATTCACTCACCAGGGTCAAGAAGTGAGGAAAATAAGAAAATAAGAAGTGACTGTCTATCAATATAAGCCTGCTGGTAAGAAGCTCTCAATGCATATAAAAAAAAACCCCATATCTTTTGTAACATGAATTTAAAGGACCACTCCAGCAAAAATAGTAAGCAGTTCAAATCTGACAGAACTGACAGGTTTTGGACTAGTCCATCTCTTGATGGGGGATTCCCAGGGTTCTCTTTGTTTTCAAAGGTACAGTGGGATGCGCAAGTTTGGGCAACCTTGTTAATCATCATGATTTTCCTGTATAAATCGTTGGTTGTTACGATAAAAAATGTCAGTTAAATATATCATATAGGAGACACAAACAGTGATATTTGAGAAGTGAAATTAAGTTTATTGGATTTAAAGTAAGTGTGCAATAATTGTTTAAACAAAATTAGGCAGGTGCATACATTTGGGCACCACAAAAAAGAAATGAAATCAGTATTTAGTAGATCCTCCTTTTGTATAAATGACAGCCTCTAAATGCTTCCTGTAGGTTCCAATTAGAGTCTGGATTCTGGTTGAAGGTATTTTGGACCATTTCTCTTTTTAAAACATCTCTAGTTCATTCAGGTTTGATGACTTCCGAGCTTGGACAGCTCTCTTTAACTCACACCACAATGTGTTCAATTATATTCAGGTCTGGGGACTGAGATGGCCATTCCAGGACGTTGTACTTGTTCCTCTGCATGAATGCCTTTTTGGATTTTGAGCAGTGTTTAGGGTCGTTGTCTTGTTGGAAGATCCAGCCCCGGCGCAGCTTCAGCTTTGTCACTGATTCCTGGTCTACAGAATCTGCTGATACTGAGTGGAATCCATGCATCCATCAACTTTGACAAGATTCCCAGTCCCTGCACTGGCCACATAGCCCAACAGTATGATGGAACCACCACATTTTACTGTAGGTAGCAGGTGTTTTTCTTGGAATGCTGTGTTCTTTTTCCTCCATGCATAACGTCCCTTGTTATGTCCAAATAACTCAAGTTTAGTTTCATCAGTCCACAGCACCTTATTCCAAAATGAAGCTGGCTTGTCCACATGTGCTTTAGCATACCTCAAGCGGCTCTGTTTGAGCTGTGGGTGGAGAAAAGGCTTCCTCTGCATCACTCTCGCCTACAGAATCTCCTTGTGGAAAGTGCGCCGAATGGTTGAACGATGCACAGTGACTCCACCTGCAGCAAAATGATGTTGTAGGTCTTTGGTGCTGGTCTGTGGGTTGACTCTGTTTTCACCATTCTTTGCTTCTGACTATCCGAGATTTTTCTTGGTCTGCCACTTCGAGTCTTAACTTGAACTGAGCCTGTGGTCTTCCATTTCCTCAATATGTTCTTAACTGTGGAAACAGACAGCTGAAATATCTGAGACAGATTTCTGCATCCTCCCCCTAGACCATGATGGTGAACAATCTTTGTCTTCAGGTCATTTGAGAGTTGTTTTGAGACCCCCATGTTGCTACTCTTCAGAGAAAATTTAAAGACGAGGGAAGCGTACAATTGGCCCCCTTAAATACTCTTTCTCATAATTGGATTCACCTGTGTATGTAGGTCAGGGGTCACTGAGCTTACCAAGCCAGTTTGAGTTCCAATAATTAGTTCTAAAGGTTTTGGAATCAATAAAATAACAACAGTGCCCAAATGTATGCACCTGCCTAATTTTATTTAAACAATTATTGCGCACTTTCCTTAAATCCAATAAACTTCATTTCACTTCTCAAATATCACTGTGTGTGTCTCCTATATGATATATTTAACAGACAATTATTATCGTAACAACCAACGATTTATACAGGAACATCATGAGAATTAACAAGGTTGGCCAAACTTTCGCATCCCACTGTATTTCCTGAACAGCAGTTTAACCGCCAAAATAGTAAGATACCAGCCAGCCTCCCTAATTACTTGCACACTATTATGTCAGTTAGCCTTTGCAACTGCTGTTCAGGGAATGCTTTTGAAAACAAAGAAAACCCTGAGAATCCCCCATCACAAGATGGACAGCCCCAAAACCTGTCGGTTTTGTCAGATTTTAACTGCCAACTTTTTCGCTGGAGTGGTCCTTTAACCATTTATGCCTCCAGGACGTAGTACCTACGTCCAGGAGGCCACGTGCGCGTCTGCGCGCTCCCACGGCCGATCGCGCGCGTGCACACGCACTCCCGCCCGCGGATTTGGTAGCCCAGGAATCAATGTATCGGGCTATGGTGCCCGATCACTGATTCCTCTCCCCCGCTGAAAAAGCGACAGCTTCTCTCGGAAGCTACGCTTTTTCTGAAGCTATGTCCCTCTAAGCGTACATTGTACGCTTAGAGTGACGTCATGTAAACAAACTCAAGATTGCCATCTTGTGGCCAAAAAGTAAAACTACAAGTAAAAGTAAAAAAACATTACAATACACAAATATTTCCCCAAATAAAACACTATTTATATCCCACCCTCCCAAAAATGCCCACATAAAATGTTTAATAAAAAAAACAAAAACATTACTATAAAAAAAACCACATAAATATTTACCTAAGGGTATAAACTTTTTAAATATCTATGTAAAGATGAAATATTTCTCTCTATTTTTTTTTCTATAAGCTTGTAAATAGTGATGGATGCAAAACGGAAAAAATGCTCTTTTATTTCCAAATAAAATGTTGTCGCGATACATTGTGATAGGGACATAATTTAAACGGTGAAATAACCGTGACAAATGGGCAAATACAATACGTGGGTTTTAATTATGGAGGCATGTTTTATTTTAAAACTATAATGGCCGAAAACTGACAAATAATGAATTTTTTCATTTTTTTCCTTATTCTTACTGTTAAAATGCATTTACAGTAAGGTAGCTCTTAGCAAAATGTACCCCCCCCCCCCCCCCCAAAGAAAGCCTAATTGGTGGCGGAAAAGTACAAGATATAGATCAGTTCATTGTGATAAGTAGTGATAAAGTTATAGGCTAATGAATGGGAGGTGAACATTGCTCGGATGCATAAAGTGAAAACGACTGAAGGCTGAACTGGTTAAAGCAGTATTGTCACTATAAAAATCAAATTTCAACAGCAACTGGTCTGAGTGTATTAAGTGATAAAGATGCTAATCCTGCATTAAAAACTTGCAAAACTTTTTCTGCTGTTATGGTTTGTAGTTATCACATACTTTAGGAGCACTGGCCCTAGTGCCAAACAGTGCAAAAGAGTTCAATGTTGGGAGTTATTTTTATCTACCGTCTTTCCCCGAAAATAAGACAGTGTCTTATATTAATATTTGCTCTAAAATATGTGCTAGGGCTTATTTTCAGGGGATGTCTTATATTTGTATTAGGAAGTGTCTCTCAGCAGAACATTTCCTGTTCCTTTGTACTGTGATATTCATGGATTTGAAAGTATGCTTCTGTACTGATCAGGCACCTGCCCTGTCTTCCCTGCACACAGCTGATAACCTTGCTGTGTGCTGGGATGACAGGATCAGTGCCCGATTGGCACTGCACCATTGTGTCCCCACTTACTGGCTGCCTCTTCCTCCTCTTTAACTTCCGCTAGGGCTTATTTTCGGGGTAGAGCTTATATTTCAAGCATGCTCAAAATTCCAGCTAAGGCTTATTTTCAGGGTAGGTCTTATTTTCAGGGAAAGACAATATAATATATTCATCCTCTTCCATTTATTTCCCTGCCTAGCTGCTTATCAGAACCACCCTCTGATTACTTGTGTTTACAAGCAAGGCTGAGGTGACTCGGTGATTGGATGTGTAAATAAAAAAGACAGTGCAGTTGTTAGTATACACCTCAGTGGGAGTGTCTGAAGACTCTGGGAGGAGAGCAGCTAATGAATACACAACGAGCAAGAGAAGGGAGGGGTGAAAACAAGAGTCAGGGAGGAGATGATGTCAGCATTTGCTTGGCAAAATGGCCACTGCCTAGAATAGGATTTTCTGCTTTTCCTTTATAAAATTCACAGGAATCATTACGTGGATGGCACAATACATCTGTTATGTAAGTAGAAGTAGTATTTATCTACTTATATATGTGTTTTTTATTTCTAGGTTAGCATGGGTGTCGCTTGTTCTTTAAAGAATCATTTTTTATTTTTAAGAGAATATTTATTTCTTATTTTTTTAGAGAAAAAAATATTACCAGTTTTGCTCTTAATTTGTCAAAGAACAAAACATCCCAATCCTTATTAACGTCTTACCTCCGTGTGATTTAATTGCTATATATCTGAAGTACATTTAATTGTGTGTGAGTGCCATATGAGTCAGCGTCTTTGTGTGTTTGTGTAAATCCCAGAAAATCCTCCATCTGTCACTGGAAACAGTCACGGCTCTTACTATAGGTGGGTCCTGCTTTACTAAGCACAGCTCCTCCATAACGCCTCTTGTGATTCTGGGCAATTCTCTCCTTTCCCATTAACACCCATGAACTTTGTCAGTTTTCAAAGCAGCTATGTAAAAAGAGCTCATAAAAAAATGCAGTCCAGCCTACTGTTACTAGCTTGATCCATTGTATATATACACGCGTGGAGGTGAAGGGAAGCCTGCTTTCTACTTTCTAGCAGTGACAGACTGAAAACAAACTTTGACTTTTAGTTTTTAGCATCTTTACATATGTATTTGCAATGATTTAGGGCTCGTTTTCACTACATTTTGGGTTTTTATTGCATTGCATGCAAATGTTTGTTTGCATTTTACTGTAGAAAAAAAAAACCTGCTGAATATTTTCGCATGCCACACTAGTCCATAATCCAACCAAAAGAAGTAAAGAACCGGCACTAGTAATGAATGCTTCTAGCTTAAGTTTAATCCAGTAAGGTACCTACAGTAACGTCACAGGAGTGAACAGATGGCACGTTTTGCTGGCCCCCCCCCCTTCGTCAGAGCCCACGTTTGAATTGCACATAATGATTTTCAGTAGCTTTGCATGTGAAATTCACATAAAATTGCACTTTTTTCTTTACTCCCGTGTAAAAATTTGTATGGAAATTCTCACACTTAAAATACAACGTGTGGTGGAAATGGGCCCTTTTACCTTTACCATTTCTAAGCACTATTATTTGATTTATTATCATGTGCTGACCCTCAGTTAAAGGACAAGACAACTGAAGGGAAAGGGGTATGGAGGCTGCTATATTTTTACTTTTATACATTACCAGTTGCCTGGCAGTCCTGCTGGTCTATGTGGCTTCAGTAGCATCTGAATCACACCAGAAACAAGCATGCAGCTAATCTTGTCAGTTCTGACAATAATGTCAGAAACACCTGATCTGCTGCATGCTTGTTCAGGGTCTTTGGCTAAATGTATTAAATACAGAGGCTGAGCAGGATAGCCAGGCAACTGGTATTGCTTAAAAGGAAATAAATATGGCAGCCTCCAAATACCTCTCACTACAGCTGTCCTTTAAAGTAGACCTGAACTCTGGCACAGGACAGAAGGAAAGCATAAAGAAATGCACTGTGTGTATTTAGAGAGTTTAGCCTGTCTATTCCCCTTTCATCTGTGTCTAATCACAAGTTGTAATTTCATCTTTCCCTTGTGTCAGCTGACTGCCATGGCAGGTATGCTCATTTTAAAGCACAGGATGTTCACAATATGTCTGCTTCCATGAAAGCAGGAAGTAGAAACAGTACAGATTTATTGCAGGATTTGTATCGGCTGTAATAAAGATTTTTTTTCTTTTAAGGTTATTATGCTGTTGCGTATCTTTTAAAGTAGAGAGTTCTGAGTTCAGGTCCGCTTTAAGAAACTGATGTTCTATCAGTTCCTCTGAGCATCTTGGCTGCAGTTCCCTGTACTCCCCAGCAGGTGCCTCTGGCTGCTACTCTGTTGTCATAGAGTGGGTTTCTCCCTGCTGCTCTGGGCTTATTTCCTCTCCACTGTGGCTGACTACCTGGACACTGTATAAGTCAGTCACTTCCTCCAATCTTTAGCTCAGTATTGCACCTGAACCCTCTGTCTAGTTTTAAGGCTCATTTCACACTAGGGCGTCGCGTAGCAGTACTCTCCCCCGCAACTCCCCCACCGCAGCGGCCATTAATGTCAATGAGAGAGGCCACAGTACGCATGGTGGGTCGCGATGGGTGGAAGTGCCCTTGGAGATGAAGACTCTGCAGCATGTTGCCAAGCGGTATGAGAGGCAGAGATGGGCTTTCATGTAGAAAGCCACTCGAATTTGAAATTGTAACGAAGTTTGATTAAGGAAGGTGTGAGCATGGGAGACGAGGGGTTACTTACCCAGAAGTCCGTCGGGCACCTATGCGTATCACTCCGCTCGCATACGACCTATGGGAGTAGAGTGATACGCGGGAGCCCAACAGACTTCTGGGTAAGTAACCCCTCGTCTCCAATGCTCACACCTGCCTTAATCACCCTTCATTACAATTTCGAATTTGAGTGGCTTTCTACTCGAAAGAGGCCATCCCTGATGAGGGGCACCACTCAGCATTTAATACTGACCCTGAGCTACTGTTTTTTCACAGTGGGACGTTATGGAGTGAAGTTAGGGAGGCATTGCAACACAGAATGATGCACTGCAATGATAATTCAATGCGACGTTCCCAGTGAGACATTATCGTTGCGGTGTAACGTGTTGCATTATAATAACGCACTGCTGTAGCGAGTGACTTCTAAATGCACATGCTAACAAGCAGAGTGAAGCATACTTTTCATTTTTTGAATGCTTCACTGTACCTCACTGTATGCAATGCAATGTAAGGCGGCCGTAATGTGTGGTCCAACTTTTTTTTTTCCATTGCGTTGGGTTTCTGTTAAAACAGGAACCCAACGCAACGTCCCGCTGTGAACGTAGCCTCCGTCAGCCTCTGTCCTTGCAAGGCATAGAGCAGAAATGAATTGATTGCTTTTTTTGTCAACAAAAGTGGAATTTGCTTTGTTTGTTAATCATAGAATTTTGACTCTAGACTGGTTACAGTGCACGGTCTGCTTGATCATTATACAAAACATTCCATAAATGGGTTCACTAAGCACGACAATTATATCGAGAATTATGCTGCATTAGATTTGTCTTAAGAATTGTAAATTTTGATTTCCTCCCTCTAACAGAGAAGCAGATTCTCTCTCTAAGACGGACAAGCACCCTCTGTGGTGCGCAGCAATTATCTTTTGTTCTTTCATTCTACAAGACAGTTTTTCCAATTGTATTTTATGTTCTATAATAGGCCTAAAGTTACAGCTGTGAATCTTAATTTGAATATGGAAAGGAATGGTGCTACAAGATAAATCCCACAAGGAATAGGCTGCCGAAAATAAGAGATTAAAAAATTGAATTTAAGTGCTCCTTTCTTTGTAGCTCGTTCCACTTCCTGAACTTTAAGTTTCCTTTTCAGACTTTAATAAGATTAAATTGAAGGAAAGGTCATATTTACATGGGCAGTAGGATTACTTAAAGAATAAGAACAGTCTAACTATGAAACTAGTTGTACTTCAGCTAAAAAGATTATATATATATATATATATATATATATATATATATATATATATATATATATATATATATATATATATATATATATATATATAATCTACTGTGTGTGTGTGTGCAGGGCCGGATTTACAACTCAGAGGCCTGTAGGCACAGGCGTACTGGTGCCACAAACTCCACCCTTGAACATAAACCACACCCCCAAGGAAAAATATTCTGAACTCTAATCACGGTCGGTCTCATATCATCCTTAGTGACATGAGACAAGGATTAGGATGTGAGTGCCTGAGGTCAGTGATATGAGGCAGGCATTAGACTGTAAGCTCCTGAGGTCAGTGATCTGGGGGAGGGGCACTTCTCCCACGTATGGCACCTTTGTGGTGCCTTATGGAAAATCCAGCCTTGTGTGTGTGTATGTATCTATATATATATATATGATGGGGGGGGGGGGGGGGAGGTTATGAACAATGAGATGCAAATGATTTCTCCTTGCTTACCATGTAAATTACATGCAGCTTAAAATTGGACCAAAATAAGGCCCCATTCACACAGGCAAACGCAAAATGCCAGCTTTGCGGGAGTGATTTTTCCGCGATTTCACGCAAAAAAATCACTGGACACTGCAGAGATTTTCCCGCGACCACGTTTAGCGCTTCTATAGCACTGAAACGCGATCGCCGGGAAATCGTCAAAAAAAGGTTGCAGGCTACGCGTTTGTATTTGGCGATTTGCGCAAATCGCCCAAGTAGGCCCTTAGGGTATTAAAGCGCTATCGCTTTCAAAAGCGCTAGCGCTTGAGCGTTTTGCCAAAATCGCCAGCAAAACGCTCTAGTGTGAATGGGGCCTCAGGGCTGTTCACACTGTAAGAGCTTTTTCTAAGCTTTTGTCATCTGAAAAGCTCTTGCTAATGTAATGCTATGAGTTGTCACTTGAGAAATGTGATTTTATAAGTCACCCATAGCATTGCATTAGCAAGAGCTTTTCAAATCACTAGTGCTTCAAAAGCTCTTGCAGTGTGAATCAGACCTAACGGCCTGTCAGTTTATGTTGGTCCAAGTTCAAGCTGTATAAAGGAAGAGGAAAGTTATTTGATAGGTTTCCGGATCTGGTCTTTCCACTCAACAATACATAGGAGAAGTTCAGCTCACTGATATCAGCAGTTCCATATATATCATTATCAAATAACCTACAGTAATATTTTGCCAATCACCTAATGGTACCCATACGCTGGCTGTTTTTTTTCTTCGATCTATTGATCATTTACACAAAAATGTGTGATTGGTTGAAAATTGATGGTAAATTTCTTTTTGATTTAATTTTTGATTTCATTGATTGATAAAATACCCTAAAGTCGATAGAATATTGATTGTATTTTTTTAAATTTATATTATAACTGGGTTAATTGCTAATCAACTGAAATATTGACCATGTATCCAAGGCTGGATTTATACTTTTTTCGCCCCTAGGCCAAGTATATTGGGGCTCCCCTTCCAAGCGCAGCAGCACCCCTCCCATTCCATGTCCCACCTCCTCTTCCATGTGTAACATCCCTTCTATTTTCATGTGCTGCTCCCCATTTGCAGCCTTTTCTTTCCTATGTAACAACCCCTCTTTCATGTCGAGATGCCCCCTTGGGCTGCAGCCTCCCAAGGCCCAGGCCTTGGTGGCCCTTCCAGAAATCCAGCCCTGCATGCATTGATACCGTGTGTTCTCTTCACATGATTACTTACAAGGTCGGAGCTTCAGCCTCTACATCAATTGCAATTTTATTGTTTCAGTCATCGACCAGTTTTGAATTGCAGGCCGATGTATCTTTAGGTAACATGGCACCCTGGGCAAAAAATAATGTGGGGTCCCTTGCATGTTAATAAAGTGCCATTTCATTCATAAACTCAATTATCGATGCAGGATGACTGCAATTGTATGCACACTAATTCTCTAACGTTTCAGCAATTCTGAATATATGCTAACATGATACTAATATGATAGATACCAATATGATACAGACAACGGCTGAAAACATTTGTCACTTAATAGAAAGTAATAATTAAATATCATTGCATAGGTTTGATGAATCGTAGCTCCATAGGTTCTCCACACCGCAAACTGACCCATGACCAAAGCAGATTGATTGGTGGTACATAGCAGTTCACGTTACATGCAATTTTTCATTTGTTTGTATGCATGGACAACAGTACAGCTGTTTGCACGTCTTCGGATACCCTGCATGCTTTCTTTTTCATTGTGCTGCTTTAAAAATGCATATTTTTGCATTAAATGCATGTGGTTAAAAAAAATGCATACAAAATTGCGTCCAGTATGTCAATGCACACAAATAAGAATGTTGCTTAAGTCGAAAACAGATGTTATTAAATTCTGAAATACAATGTTTAGTGCATATTATAATTATTTTTTTTTGTTAGTGTATTTTCAAATGTTGGAGTATGTTTTATGGTTTTGCTTTTCTGCAGCCCTACATCTATTCATTCAGAACAAGGACCACACAGTTTCTTGGCTTCCTATGCAGAAAGTGGGGTATTTACCTCCCCAAAAACATGTAGTAGGATTTTTCCTTCAATGCAACTGCCATAATCTCTGGGATGCCACCTCCTCTTTATTTGTTTCAGAGGCTAAGTAGGGTTGACCACTGCCCAGGTGTGGCGAACCAGGTTGGAAGGCATTTGCCTACTTGAGGCTGGCCACATTACCTACTTCAGAGCAGTAGGTACTGATGGTACATGTCGAGTGGAGGTATTTTTTTGTAAGTAACAGTAGGCAGTGTTGTAAGAAATGGGCTCTTCGGGATTTACAGCTTTTGTTTGTTGGGAAGCCATTCCCGAGCAAACAGATGAACAATAGCCTGGATGCTAGAATCTTCTTCCACCAGCAATTGGTAAACAAAAGCCCTAGAGAACAAAGACTTCAGTTCCAGAAGTTTCTGATTCTGGGAGATTTTAGCCTTCAGGAGGTGGATATAGAGGAGGGGTCTAATGAAATACCCAGGAAGGGGCTGGAATGGGGGCTTCTGGGGTCTGCTGCTGAGGCTGCTAGCTGGAATCATAGCCGGGTAAGATTGTATGGGTATCTGTAATATGGTATGTACTTTATAAGATCTTAGGAAGCTGCACTGCATTCAGGTTACATATTAATGTATAAAGTATGGCCAATGTTTTCTAAGGTTTATACTTTATGCGTTATACTGTTGAAATTGCTCTGTACTTGTTGCTTTCTGTGCTTTCATCAATGTGTGTACCTGCATTGCAAATATCACATGCAATATAAACCTTATTTATACTGTTGTTGATGTGTATTCCTTTGCTGAACGACCACCTAGAACTTACGAGAAATAGATATTGTTATATTTATTAATATCCCATTGTTGCAGGGGCGTAGCAATAGGGGGTGCAGCGGTAGCGACCGCATCGGGGCCCTTGGGCCAGAGGGGCCCCGAAGGGCCCTCCCTCAACTACAGTATTAGCTCTCTATTGGTCCTGTGCTCATAATAATCACTTCTATAGATAGCTTTGAATAGTGGTAATCATTAACAAGCTGTTCCCCATCCCCTTCTTGCTCCTCTGACATTGCAGTTACCATTGGCAGGTTTTGGTGCGCCGTATCAATTGTTATGTATAGAGTGCTTGAGGGGCCCCATTTTAAGACTTGCATCGGGGCCCACAGCTCCTTAGCTACGCCACTGCATTGTTGATACCATATTTTCAGCAATATCGGATTTCTTACAGTGTCAACAAGGTGATTGGTCCAAGCTCCCTTCCATCTGTCAGTATGGATGAGGTGCAGTTAAACAAAAACTACTTGCAGGTCCCACCCTTTTTACTGCCTCTTTCACTGCCCTTTGCCACCACCTGCAATAATGTTTTCTACTGTAATGCTAAGAAATGTAGTCTGACCTCTATTGTACTTTCTACTTTGGGAGTCATATGGCCACTCTTGATCAACTCACCTACAAGCTGAAACTAGAGATGGCAGGATGCAGCATTTGATGTTTCCAAAGAAGAGGACTTTTGTGAATGTGCACATTTGGTATTTACCCATTTTTACGATAAATACATGCTTTTAACCCATTAGCAGCTTCAATAGAGTTATCTCATTTGAGATAAGGGCACTGCTTTTGAACTCAGTTGGCAGAACTCGTTGTGCTGTAAATTCTTGGAATGCTTTAATCTCTCTCTACTAGCAGAAAATATAAAAACTGAAAGCAGAAATCCTCTGTTATTGTCTCACACACTCCCCCATTATGACAAGAGGCCATAAATACACATTACAGCAGTACTAATTAGAAGCAAAGGAAATGTAACAAATAAGAAATAAAAAAATGTACTAAAATAAATTGGCCTGTAGTACTTGCAAGCCTCTAAATTAATTGGCTGCTAAAAGGTTAATATTGCCGTATGCATTGAATCTTTGTGAATTCATCCCTTAATCCCATACTTGCTTGTGCACACTATGGCCTTGATTCACTAAAGGGTGCTAAGTGTTTGCACGCCAGTGAAAAGGCACTTAGGACGCGAAAACGGCCACTTCACGCGCTAAAACGCACGCAAAGGTTTGCACGCGCAAAGTTTAGCGCTGCACGCGAAACGCTACACCGGTGCGCTCGAAACGTTGCACCGCTCGTGACCTTTTGCACGCACTGCGCAGTGCTAAACTTTGCGAGTGATTAGCAACAGCTTTAGATGTGCAAACTAGTTAGCACCCTAGTTTGCACGTCCAAAGCTTTTAGGCGTGCTAACTAGGTTAGCACCCTTTAGTGAATCAAGTCCAATGTATATTCACCTATCAAAAAAATTGCTATTAGAATTTGCTTCATTTAATGTTAGGCTTTGTTAGGTTTTAAACTCCAGCCATTTTCTTGTCCTGCCTGACATGCCTGTAGGTATAGCAGAATGCCAACATTTTTGTTACAGTGTTTCTTTAAATGACATTTTATATAGCCAATACAATCGAGCAGATCTGGCAACTTTGTTTCAGAGTAGATCTTCCTCAATGGGCTGCCTCTATTCACAGCTATGCTTGCTACGGAGTTGAAAAACACACAGCCATGGCTGAGGAGATATATTGTGTTCCAGGTAGCAGCACAGCTTGCTGACATATACTTAAGAGAACACAATTCTGTTTACATTTCCCTTCCTCTCTATTATTTCATGTTCTCACTGTACCATCTCCTTTATTCAGAGATCTGCTCTCCTACTGTGGTAACATGTATGACATCACAGCAAGGGAGATAATGCATTTTGTGACACCTTAGTGGCAGATACTACTTGAAGACATGTACTTCCTGTGAGTATATATTCCTTATTTTCATTTCTTTCTTGCTATCAGTTGCATCTTTTGCTCTATTTGCGTGTCTAATGCACACAAAAGAGAAGTGCTCTTAAAGAGAACCTGAGGTGTGTTTAAAGAATGTTATCTGCATACAAAGGCTGGATCTGCCTATACAGTCCAGCCTCTGTTCCTATCCCAAACCCCACTAAGGTCCCCCTGCACTCTGCAATCCCTCATAAATCACAGCCGTGCTGTGAGGCTGTGTTTACATCTGTAGTGTCAGTCTCAGCTGCTCCCCCGCCTCCTGCATAGCTCCGTTCCCTGCCCCCGTCCATTCCCTCCAATCAGCAGGGAGGGAAGGGATGCAGGCGGGGACTGGAGTTCTGCAAGAGGCGGGGAGAGCAGCAGACTGACACTATAGAGATAAACACAGCCAGCTCTGACAAGCTGTTTGTCAGCAGCGTGGCTGTGATTTATGAGGGATTGCAGAGTGCAGTGGGGACCTTAGTGGGGTTTGGAATAGCAACAGAGGCTGGGCTGTATAGGCAGATCCAGCCTCTGTATGCAGATAATATTCTTCAAACCCACCTCGGGTTCTCTTTAAGGTGGCCGTACACTGCTCGATTTGCCATCAGATCGACCAACAGATAGATCCCTCTCTGATTGAATCTGATCAGAGAGGGATCGTATGGCTGCCTTTACGGCAAACAGATTGTGAATCGATTTCAGCATGAAATTTATTCACCATCTGTGAAGCTGCTAAAGCCCCCCCCAATACATTACCTGATCCGGCCGGCGCGAGTCTCTGCTGTCTTCTTCTCCGCGCTCGGCTCCAGCTTCACTGAACTTCCTGCCGGGACAGGAAGTGAGACAGAGACAGAGGGCGCTCTACTGTTTAAACTTCCTGCCGGGACAGGAAGTGAAGCCAGCCGTAACCCGGAGCCCAGCGGAGAAGTAGACAGCGGAGACCAGGGGACTTGCGCCGGCGGAGCAGGTAATGTATTGCCGCTAACGTCGGTCGTTGGGCATTCGAATGCCGCTATCGACGCACTCCCGACTCGCCCGCGATCGAGCAAAATCTTCCGCACGGACGGCTCAACGATTGATTTCGGACGGAAATCGATCGTTCTGTCAGCGTTTGAGCAATGATTTCACAGCAGATTCGATCACAGTGATCGAATCTGCTGTATATCGGCTAGTAAATCGTTAGGTGTATGGGCCCCTTTACTGTACTGAGATCAAAACAACACCAAATGTAGTATTTTATCATGATCAGATAACTTTTAAAACAAAGCAGTTAAAGAGGGCGCCACGGCATGCCTGTTAATTTGGGCGCCACCATAGCCCACAATCTAATTAACGGCTATGGTTAGGTCAGGAGGGTAATTTGAGAGCAGGGTGTCCGATATCATATACAGCTGCTGCGGGTCTCTGTATCGCCCTTCCACTGGGCACCCAATATCACCCCCTATGTCTTGCTACTGGCTCTCTGTAGCTGCTCCCCATTTGGATGCAGCTGCTTCTTTGATCTAGCCAAGAGAGAGGAGAGCCGGTATGTGCTGCAGCTGCTTGTGCGAGGGGGAGAGGACAGCAGGTTTGTGCTGCACTTGCTTGTGCAAGGAGGGTGAGAACAGCCAGTGTGTGCTGCAGCTGCTTGTGCAAGGGGCAGAGTGAGCCAGAGTGTGCTGCAGCTGCTTGTGCAAAGGGCAAAGTGAGCCAGAGTGTGCTGCAGTTGCTTGTGCGAAGGGGAGAAGAGATCCGGTGAGTGTTGCAGCTACTTGTGCGAGGAGAGCCGGAGTGTCCTGCAGCTGCTTGTGCGAGGGGGAGAGGAGAGCTGATTTGTGCTGCAATTGCTTGTGCGAAGAGGGTGAGAACAGCCATAGTGTGCTGCAGCTGCTTGTGCAAGGAGAGCCGGAGTGTGCTGCAGCTGCTTATTGTGCGACTGCGAGGGGGAGAGGAGAGCCACTGCAGCTGCTTATTGTGCGAGGGAAAGGGGAGAACAAGAGTGTGCTGCAGCTGCTTGTGCGAGGGGGAGAGGAAAGCCACAGTGTGCATCTGGGAGCTGGAGCGCAGGGCTGCACACATGGAGTGGTGGTGGTAATATACTGTAGTAGAATATTGGTATCTGGTATAGTAGACTATTGGTAACATGACCGAAATTCTACTATCAGCATTACCCCACAATGCACTGGAACTTGTTTTATACCTCTAGGGTAACATTCTTCTGCCTCTACTGCCAGAAACCACCATCCCATTCCATGTGCAGACCCCTCTTCCATGTGTTAGATGCAGCACAACAGTTTCCCCATTTCACAAGAGCGTCTTCCATGTGGCGTATTCTGGGCCTTTGTGGCCTTTCCACAAATCCGGCCCTGGTCTGTCCTACAAATGGTTGGCTGTTTAGGATGGTCGTAAAGAAGCATGATCTGAATACCTGGTATACCTAGAAAATCACATTCGCCTGCAAACTAATCTGGAAAACTAGCATTTCATAGATTATATTTTAAAGTGCACCTGTTGAGAAAAAGTACCACATTTAGATACACACGTAAGAAGAGGGAAGCCTCTAGATAATCCATAGGCTTCCCTTGTCCCCCTCGCCTCTACGGATCCAGTGCTGGGACACCTCAAAGCTCTTTAAAGAGTAACTGTCAGGCTGCAGAAGCTAATTTAAACCTCTATTCTCCTGTGTTAAACAGTTTAGAAGGAAGCCATAAAGCAATTAGTGAAGATAAAAATCTCAGTTACCTTTGATGTGTGCTTATCAGAAAGGCTGTTATAGAACCGCAAGGACGCAAGCCGCATACTAAACTGCAAAGCATTCTGGGGCCCTCCCCTCGGCTGCTAATGAGACGGTACAGGAGCTTCTAATCAGTCCAGCGCGTAGCACTGATAAATATCCGGGCAGAGTACACTGCAGGAGTCAGCTATTGTTCCTAGCCACATGGCTCATTAATATTCACTGCACACTGTGTTGTTCAAGTAGGAGCTTATCTGTGATCAGGAAGCAGGCAGGACATGACGACACATTTGACAGAAAAACATGGAGCCTGCCATGAGCTGTCAGGAGCATCTATCTCTGCATATACTATATACAAATTCTGTGAAATCCAAACGTGGACAGTGAAATGCATATGTAATGTAAGTACAGCCAATCTTTAGCTACTGATATATGTGTTTATTTTCTCTGAGACCTTATACCTAACAGCTCCTCTTTAACCACTTCACCCCAAAGATGTTTGTACCCTAACGGACAAGAGCGATTTTACCCTTTCCATGCTCATCCCTTTCATTTGCCAATAGCTTATTCACTACTAATCACAATGAAATGATCTATATCTTGTTTTTTTCACCACCAATTGGGCTTTTTGGGGTTGATATTTGTTTTCAGTAATTACTTTATTTTCTATGCATTTTAAAGGAAAAACAAGGAAAAAATGAAAAAATACACTATTTCTCCAATTTCATTCCCTATAGTTTTAATATTAACACTGCTACTGTACAAAACTCACACATTTTATCTGCCTATTTGTTCTGGTTATCACAAGATTTTAATTATGTCCCTAGTACAAAGTATGGTGACAATATAGTATTTGGAAATAAATGTGTCTTTTTTTTTAGTGTTAGTTGTTTTTTCTTTCACTATTTTCACGTGCACAGGAATGCACGTGCGGGACCGCGCATGTGCACTCGCGGGGGGCACGGGCATGCGCACAGCGGCAGCAGCACTGTCTGACTTATAAAAACGTCCTGGAGCCATTAAGAGGCTCTAGCAGGACGTTTTTATAAGTCAGTTTGTCATAAAGTGGTTAAAGAGGAACTGTTGCGAAAATCGCAAAATTTAAAACACAGACAAATAAGAAGTATATTTCCCCCAGAGTAAAGTGAGCCATAAATCACTTTTCTCCTATGTTGTTGTCACTTACAGTAGGTAGTATTACTTTTACAAGACTTTGTTTTTTTCTACCTACACAGTAGGTAGTAGAAATCTGACATTACCGACAGGTTTTGGACTAGTCCATCTCACCATAGGGGATTCTCAGCATGGCCTTTATTCTTCATAAAGACACTCCCTGAAAAAGATTTATACAATGATGCTGGCCAGCCTCCCTGCTCACTGTACACTTTTTTGGCAGTTGGATGGAGCAACTGCCATTCACTAAGTGCTTTTGAAAATAAAGAAAACCCTAAGAACCCCCTATGAGAAGATGGGCTAGTCCAAAATCTGTTGGTAATGTCAGATTTCTACCTCACCCCTGCATAGTAACGTAGTGGCTTGGGCTCGACTCTTACTGCCAAGTGGCTCTGTGTTACTGCGCATGCACAAGAATCATGAGCCATGCGGCTGTACTCGCTTATTGACAGGAGCGTGTCTGTGACCTTCTAGAGGGTCCCAGCGCTGGATCAGTGGTCCTGAGTAGAACGTAGTAAGCCACTGGAGGACCCAGAGGATTCCCTCTGCAGAGGTACGTATGTGACTTTCTATCCTGTAAAGGACCACTCCAGCGAAAAAAGAAAGCAGTTGAAATCTGACAGTTCCGACAGGTTTTGGAGTAGTCCATCTCCTCATGGGGGATGCCCATGATTTTCTTTGTTTTCAACAGCATTTCCTGAATGGCAGTTGCTACATCTAACTGCCAAAATAGTAAGGCAGCCAGCCTCCCTAACGGCAATTAGGCTTAGCAACTGCTTTTCAGGAAATACTTTTGAGAACAAAGAAAGCCCTGAGAGTCCCCCATGAGGAAATGGACTAGTCTAAAACCCGTCAGTTATGTCAGATTTTAACTTTTCACTTTTTTTTTTTTTGCTGCAGTGGTCCTTTAAAGTCACAGGTTTGCTTTAAAGGGAATCTGTATTGTTAAAATCGCACAAAAGTAAACATACCAGTGCGGTAGGGGACATCTCCTATTCCCCTCTGTCACAATTTTGCCGCTCCCTGCCGCATTAAAAGTGGTTAAAAACAGTTTTAAAAAGTTGCCTAAGTAATGGTTAATTCTGACAGCATGGCTGACTCAAACACTGGATATAAGTGTAGACAAGACATATAACATTTATATCATGCTTTTCGCCTGGTGGGCTCAAAGCGCAAGAGCTGCAGCCACTAGGGAGAGCGCGGGATGAGTATCTATGTCCCTGCGCTGTGTAGAGGGAAAATTTCTGGGGGAGAAGATACTCATACTGGGGAGGCAAGTGGTAGGCAGTAGCAGTGTTATGGAGTCTTGACCAAGGTCTCCTTACTGAATAGGTGCTGACTTAATGAACAGGAAGAGCCAAGATTTGAACCCTGGTCTCCTGTGTCAGAGGCAGAGCCCTTAACCACTTTACCCCCGCGCGTAGGGATTTCTCCGCCCCTTTTTCCATCCTTTCACCCCCAGGGACGGAGAAATCCGTACTCTGCGCACTCCTGCCGCTGTCCGCGCTCCCGCTTGTAAACACGCCGCCCGCCGCTAGTAAACACGCCGCCGCCCGCTCGCCCAGAGATCAACGAACGGGAAAATCCATTCCCGTTCGTTGATCTCAGCCCCGCAATGATCTGCTGCCGCTCGGCTGAGCAGCGCGATCATTGTGAAAAACAACAAAGTCCCAGCCTCTTTCTACTTCCTGCAAGCGTCCGGAAGGACGCTTGCAGGTCGCCTGAAACAAATTTGTAATGTTGCCATCTTGTGGCCAAATAGTAAAACTACACCCTAACCATTTTTTACACACAAATAAACTTGTTTTACACAAAAAATTAACTCCTTACCTCCCACACTCCCCAATTTTTTTTTTTGTAATTAAAAAAAAATAAAAAAATTTACAATTAAAAAAAACATAAATAGTTACCTTAGGGACTGAACTTTTTAAATATTTATGTCAAGAGGGTATAACACTGTTACTTTATAAACTATGGGCTTGTAATTAGGGATGGACGCAAAACTGAAAAAAATGCACCTTTATTTCCAACTAAAATATTGGCGGCAAACATTGTGATAGGGACATAATTTAAACGGTTTTATAACCGGGATAAATAGGCATATACATTTAATGGGTTTTAATTACAGTAGCATGCATTATTTAAAAACTATAAAGGCCGAAAACTGAAAAATAATAAATTTTTCCCCACATTTTTTCCTATTTTCCCATTAAAACACATTTAGAATAAAATAATTCTTGGCATAATGTCCCACCTAAAGAAAGCCTAATTGGTGGCGAAAAAAAACAAGATATAGTTCATTTCATTGCGATAAGTAATGATAAAATTATAGACGAATGAATGGAAGGAGCGCTGAAAGGTGAAAATTGCTCTGGTGGTCAGGGGGTAAAACCCCTCAGTTGGGAAGTGGTTAAAGAGAACCCGAGGTGGGTTTGAAGAATATTATCTGCATACAGAGGCTGGATCTGCCTATACAGCCCAGCCTCTGTTGCTATCCCAAACCCCCCTAAGGTCCCCCCGCACTCTGCAATCCCTCATAAATCCCAGCCACGCTGCTGACAAACAGCTTGTCAGAGCTGGCTGTGTTTATCTCTATAGTGTCAGTCTGCTGCTCTCCCCGCCTCCTGCAGAACTCCAGTCCCCACCTGCATCCCTTCCCTCCCTGCTGATTGGAGGGAAGGGACGGGGGCAGGGACCGGAGCTATGCAGGAGGCGGGGGAGCAGCTGAGACTGACACTACAGATGTAAACACAGCCACACAGCACGGCTGTGATTTATGAGGGATTGCAGAGTGCAGGGGGACCTTAGTGGGGTTTGGGATAGCAACAGAGGCTGGGCTGTATAGGCAGATCCAGCCTCTGTATGCAGATAACATTCTTTAAACACACCTCGGATTCTCTTTAACCAGTACACTATCCAGCCACTAGACTTCACATAAACTCCACATAAACTCAACATACACTACAGTGACCACTGCTTCTTATTTGCTGTCTGTCACATAGAAAAGAAGACTACTGTTCACATTCCCCTATAACATTTCATAACTTCAAAGGCTGCTTGTCACGGGGAGAAGCATTATTTTGGTTGTACGGCCTGTGGTGTTGGGGCAGGCAAAATATTTTTTATCAGATTTGATCAGAGAGAGATCTGTCTCTTGGTCGATCTGCCCATACATTGTCTGATGTGTGCTCACCTTTATTGGTACTCAGTGTTTAGATAGTGTGTAGCACTAGAACAGAGAGATAATCATGAGTGCATACAGGCAATTTACCCAGGGCTGCCATCAGGGGGGACAACAATGAGTCCCTTGACGGGCCCGGGCCCCCCCCCCGAACAACCCCCTTCCCCCATGCGCAGGGCTGCCGCTACTACCTGAGCCCTTTGTTTGGGCCTCTCTAAGCTGGACTGGCAGCCAGGCTGCCATCACCCTTGTGTGCCTTGTCCCCGGCCGAATCCCCCTCCCTCCCTGTGCTTCATGGCCCCCTTCTCCGTTAACTCACATCATAGCCCCGGATCCAAGCGCTGGGACTCCCCACTCTCCTGCATAGCGTCCTGGCCATCCCCATGGTTACTTCCGGCACGCGCATCTGACACCATGAGATGCTCTTGCCGGAAGTAACCATAGTGACAGTCGGGACGCCAAGCAGTGAGCAGGAGAGCAGCAAGGTTCGGCGCGTGGATCGGGGCCATGTGAACTCATGGAGAAGGGGGCCACAGGGCATAGGGAGGGAGGGGAGAGTCAGGAAAACAGGTGACACAGCTGGGGCCTAGGAGGACAAGAGATGACACGGGGGAGTGGAGGGAGACATTGATGACACTGGGGGGAAGCTGGGGGAACATGAGATGACAAAGGGGGAAGCTGGGGTGGACGAGAAATGACGTGGGGGGGGGGGCGTTGATCACACAGGTGGAAGCTGGGGGAACATGAAATGACAAGGGAAGGAAGCTGGGGTGGACGAGATGACACCGGGAGTTGGGGGACATTGATGACACACGGGAGGAGGCTGGGGGGACATGAGATGACGAGGAGGGGGGGGGCAAGATGACAAAAGGAAGCCGGGGGGCTTCAAGAGATGATATGGGGAGCTGGGGGCACATTGATGACAAGGGGAAAACTGGGGGAACAAGGTGACAAATGGAAGCTGTGGGTCAAGAGATGATATGGGGATCTGGGAGGACATTGATAAAACTGGGGGACAAGAGAGGTGACATGGGAAAGCTGAGGGGGACAAGGTGACAAAGGGAAGCCGGGGGGACAAGATGACACAGGGAGATGGGGGGACATTAATGACACAAGAGGAAGCTGGAGGGACAAGAGATGACATGGGGAAGCTGGGGGGGACAAGAGGTGTCATGGGGGAAGCTGGGGGCACAAGAGGTGACAGGGGAAGCCAAGGGGCATGGGGGAAGCCGGGGGGCACGAGGTGACACAGGGAAGCCAAGGGCACAAGAGATGACACTGGGGAACAAGAGTCGGTGATATGGGGAACAGGGGTGACCCAGGGGAACAAGAGGTGACACAGAGGGGGAAAACGAGAGGGGACACAGAGGGGGACAAGAGCTGACACGGTGACAAAAGAGGCACAGCAGCACAAGAGGTGACACAGATGGGGACAAGAGGTGACACAGAGGGGGACAAAACAGGCACAGGGGAACAGAGGTGAGATGACACAGACAGACAGAAAAACACAGAGGCACATAAGGTGACACAGAGAGGGACAAAAGAGACACGGTAACAGAGTTAAAACAGGCAGAGAAGAGACAGAGGTAAAACACAGGGTAAAAGAAGTGATACAGGACAAGCGGACAAAAGAGATAAGAGATTTTTGGTCCCTGTTGTCATGATAGTATCATGCAAGTAGCCAGGCTTGCTCTCCACTCTGCCCAGAGTTTCAACGAGGTCCCCCAGCTTCCTCGTGTCATCTCTGGTTCCTCCAGCTTCCTCTTGTGTCAGAATGCCGCTCTCCGCCCAACGTTTCAGCGAGGTGCAAGCATCTGAATGGACGCTTTGCAAGCCTCCCTATGGAGCACTTCCTCCTTCCGGCTTGAAGGAGGAAGTGCTCCATAGCGAGGCTTGCAACCCATCTATTCGAATGCTTGCACCTCGTTGAAACGCTGGGCGGAGAATGGTGTTCTGGGTAATTAACCCCAAAGTATCTAGCCGCTCAGCTGAGGCAATTAGAGCTAATTTGAATCACGAGTATCCACCGTGGTTACTCGTGATTAATCTGTGGAGAGCAAGCCTGCAAGTAGCTCTGCCAACATGTAATGGCTATGCACATTTCTCACTTCGTGGTGGTGGGGGAAGGGGGGGGGGGCAGGACTGATGATTTGTGAGGGGCCCCAACATTTCTGATGGCAGCCCTAAGTTTACCTCTGTAGAAACAAAGGAGAAAGTTGGATTCAGATTTCACAGGCAGAGACAAACACACACTACAGATTGTTTACTATTAGTATAAACGCAGTGTTATCATTATGTGTGATACATGTTGGAGTTGACAAGCCTGTATCCTAAAAGTGTGTAAAATAAATAATGCAAGTCTACTGCATTAATGATTAGGACCTCATTTTAATGTATTTTAAGCACACTTATAGTTATAAGCACACTACCTCTTTAAACTTTTCATGTATATCTAGCCCAAAAAAATCTAATATTTACATATAAGAAATATAATTAGTTAAAAAAAATAAAACACACAGCAATCACTATACATTCCCTTCATGGAAAAAATATTTTATCTTTTGCTGGAAAGCCTATTAATTTTTAATCATGCATATTAAAAGGTTTACTTTTTTCAGAAAATGCCTTGAGCTGCAGCAGTAGTTGAGTCCTTGATATGATTCCTTGTGTTAACCCTATGTGCAGAAAGACTAAAAAAGGCTTCATAGCAACAAAGCATGTGATGAAAATGATATAAATGCAGTAATCAGTAAAAGTAGCCGCTATGTATACTATCATCAAATACACCGTTTGTAGTATTCTACATCTATTTAGATCTCAAAGTCACTTTAAAGCAGGCTTTGCATATATCATAAAAAACAAACAAAAAACATGGCTGGGCTGCTGATCTTGTGGTTATGTCTACACGATGCATGCCATATACACTGTGCCAAATTTTTTTTTTTGCCTTAATATACATTCAAATAGACAAAACATCAAATCAAATTGTAATTTGAAGTGAGTTTGAATACACTTGCGATTGATAAATTGCAATTGATAAATCACATCTTTTGATCAATAATAAGGTTTATGATCGATCCAAAGATTTATCTTCAATGTTGGTTCTTTTTCATTGATCATGCAATAAATCGATAAGGTGGCAGTTTATACTGTTCTCACATGATCAATGTAAGATTGATTACTTTATATACAAACTACGGTAAGTCAATTATGTTTGTTTATGTGCACATTGAATATGGAAAGCTTCAATTTCAATTTTTATTAGACCACGGATGTAACTTTTTTTTCATTTGTTTGTAGTGTATTGACATTACTCAATCAATTCAAGTTGATTAGATTGATCAAATGAAGATACATTTTTTTTTGATAATTGTATAGTGTATGATTAGCTTTGCATAAGCAGAAATTGTGGCATCTTCACCCACTTTCAGTTTATCTATTGGTCTGCAATGAAAGTCAGTTTTTTTGAATATACCTTTATTGAACAGGCTGAACCCTAAAGGCAGGTTCACATTGGAGCGCATACGCTCCTGCGCTGCTGTTCCGTTAGCGGAGTGGGAACGCAAGGTCCCGACACATCGGGAACGTCCGCTCTGATGAGCGGAATGCAGGGAACGGAACAGAGAAATGTGAACTTTCCCATCGGGAAAGCATTGCTGCCGCTGCTGCGTTCCGCTTGTTAGAGCGGAACGTAACTCAATGTGACCCGAGCCTTAGAAGGAAGCTGAGGTGTGAGACATATGGAAGCTGCCATATTTACTGTATTTCCTCTTAAACTATACCAGTTGCCTGGCTGTCCTGCTGATCTTTCTGGTCAGTAGTATCTAAATCACACACCTGAAACAAGCATGCGCCTAATCTTGTCTAGATTTGTCATAGACATCTGATCTGTATGCTTGTTCAGGGTCTCTGGCTAAATGTATTAGAGGCAGAAGATCTGCAGGACAACCAGGTAATGTGCATTACTGTATTTAAAAGGAAATAAACATGTCAGCCTCCATATCCGTCTCACCTTGGGTTCCCTTTAAGAAATAGTACTCTGATTAAACCAGTAGATACTGCTGGGGAGCAGGTAGAATATACTCCAGAAAATAAAACACCAGTAAATAACTAAGATAGGGACTCAGATCAAAATAATAATAAATAGAAGTTCAGGTCTGCTTCACCCACAAATTCCCAAAAAAGTAAAATTGTCAATAGAAAAACTAAGTGCCTCTATAAGTTTATACCTTCTTCAGGACTCTGGAAGGGTTAGATACACAAGAACACGTAATGCACACAAGCATTATTCCAAGCAGTTTTTTTTTTTCTAGAAATCAATGGAGAAATATAAACTACAAATAAACCGTCTTAGTGATCCAATTCATTCCAATAAGAGACCTCATCACAACATCTTAATAATGGATGGTGGGAGATTTTTCTTTGCCCTTGGAGTGGTCTATCTGCCTTAGGAACTGTTTTCATAGTGTACGGTGTCAGCATGCTTTGGGTAGTCCGAGTTGCAGGATCTGCACATACAGAGCAGATCTGGATTATTATAAGTATTTCCCTTTGGTCCAGCCCCTGCTGTCCACTCAGGTCTTTAACATCCTATGTTCATCATGATTCAGCTGTATTCTTGTTTCCACTGCACGCCTCTGTCATTCAGCCTTGTTATGGCTTCTGAACCACTATGAAGCTGAATGACAACCGTGAGCAATAGTAATAAGGGAAATGGCAATGATGACAAAGAGTCAGATACGGAGGATGAACAGGTTGGCAGCCGTCGAACAAAAGAGAACTGGCGGCTGAAACGAAGAAGGGTAAGCAGTGCCAATTCCCCTCTAGCATGCTTTGTATATGCACTGCGCATGCAGGGGGAGCAGAGAAGTGAAGGGGGGGGGGGGCTTTAGGGAAACTAGAGAAGTAGGGGGACTAGCACCACAGGCATCAATTACAGCAGCTATGGAGGGATTAAAAGGCTCTCACATAGCAGAACTTGGTCAACTATTTTTACTTTTCCTCTCAGGATGGAGTTTTTTTTTGTTTTTTTTAGATATTTATATGATTAATGGATGAATAAAAAACAAGGTAAATAAGAAGGGCTTTAAGGCTTTAATCGCACGTAATGTTTTAGAATAGTCACATCGCAGGTTACTTAAAATTGTACTGAAGCAAAGATAAAAAGAAAAGTTTGATACTCACCTATGGAGAGGGAAGGCATTGGATGTCCTAGAGCCTTCCTCTTTGTTCGGTCCCCTCGTTCCAGCGCGATCACCCCCGTTGTAGGTATTTGACCAACTCATTGAATGTGGCTTTGAGGATCCTAGTAGTGCTTCAGCACTCGCATCCCCGAGTGCGTCCGAACACGGTGGCTTGATACTGAACATGCACGCACTCACACATTTGCGGTATAAAGCCACCCGTCTTCGGTAGCACTCGGGGATGCAAGTGCTTCTGAAGTACTCCTAGGATCCTCAAAGCCACATTCAATGAGTTGGATGTGGTCTTCGGAAGCGCTCTGGGATGCGAGTGCTTCCAAGGGCTCCTGGCAGTGGCAAATTTAATCTGTGGACAGTGCTGGAATGCGGACACCAAGAGAGGACAGGTAAGTACCTGTTTTTTTTTTTTTAATTCGCTACAGATGTGCTTTAACAGAGAAATATAAACTGGTAAGTGGACCATAAGAAGAGCAGATAGAATGAAAAATCGACTCCTTCGAGTTGTGATACTTGCGATGATTGCTCCACATTCCATGGACAGCAACAATGAAGAACAAAGAAGTATTGGAACCAATAAGACCAGACAAGTCGCTGGAAGGCAAGATCACCAGACTCAGACTCACATATTTTGGCCACGTGATGCAATCAAATTCCTTAGAGAAAGATCTAATGCTAGGACTAATCATTGGCAAAAGGCGACAAGGCCGCCAGAGAGAGCGTTGGCTTGACACCGCCAGAGAACGCCTTGGCTTGACACCATCAAAGCTGACACAGGATTGAACTTAAGGCAACCGGCGGAAATGGTACAAGATCAGACAGCATGGAGAGAGCTAACACATAGAATCACCAAGAGTCGGATAGGACTGAATGGATAACGTCATCGTCCTCATCATCAACTAGGTTAACTTATGACCGTACATGCATCAATTTTAGAAGAATAGTTTTTATGCCAGTAGAAAAAAAAGGTAATTTGTTTTCCGATCCATCAAAACAGGTAATTTAAAATCAATCACAAGCATTTTCAGCAACAGTTTTTCCTCCATCTGGCCATTATATCACACTGCATTAAAAATTGATCGATAGAATGACTGAGATTGACCACCATTAGACAGCTTGTGATACCCACGGTCTACCATGATTAGGGATCTTGTGATGTATTGAAAGGCACCTAATGCAGGCTGCAGTTAACCTCATCTACTCACGAGAGCGGCCTTTAATGAGTTTTACCACCTGCATGATGAGGAAACATGGAAAAATCAATACACAACACAGCTCTACACTGAACAGTCTACATAAAATACTTCTTCTGACATACAGAAAGACAAATACCATTTACTTTGCTGTTTACAGACTGGACACTTATTCAGTTAAAGTCAGTTAAAGTAGTATTATTGGAAAAAATCTTTGTCAAGTATATAAAAAATGAGATAAAAGAGGAAAATGTAATCACAGAAGAGTAAATGCAGCATGTAAGCAAGTAAGATGAAATACAGTGAAAGGTGTATCTGCAATCTGATTAAAATTAAAATATGGTTGCCTGCAGATGTTAAAGGGGAATACAAATGGTGGCCTCTATATTTACATGCATTACATGTGATCTTTAAAGAATAAGTTCAGCTATACACAAGTAAACACCAAAAATGTAATCTGCGCATGGCAAAACCAATGCAGTTGTTGCATCCTACTGTTTTGTGCAGCTGATGGCCCTCTATGGCATTCCACCCAAAGTCAAATTTTTCTCACTTGTTTTTCAAATTTCTGATACACTGGTTTGTGTTTAACCACTTATTGCTCCAGAGGCATAGATATTCGGCTATGCAAGTTTATGAGAAGCGAATGGGCGGTGAAAATTGCACTGGTCCTGAAGTGTTAAAGGGATACTTAAGCCTACAAAAACCCCCACTTACCTGGGGCTCCTTGCAGCCCCCTGCAGTCATCCTGTGTCCACGCCATCCTTCCGCAACCCTCCAGCAAGGATTGGCGACCCCCTCAAAGCTGCCCGGTCATGGCCAGTTGGATTCTACTGTGCATGAGCGGCCCTGAGCCACGCGCACCCCGATTGTGGTCTTGTCATCGGGAGTGTTCTGCGCACACACAATAGTGATTTTTCCGTAGTGAGCATGCGCAGAGGTTTTTAGCTTAGATAAGACTCCTTGTTTACACAATACTCACAGAATTGGGAGTCAGAATATCACAGAGGCATTGTAAATTCCGAGCTCACAAGTTTAGCTATATAGGCTGAGAAAGAGGTATGGCATTAAATATCATCAGCCTCATACCAGTATAAAAAGTTTTTGTCTTTATTCAAGCCTTTGACCACAGCTTTGAACCTAGTTATAAAATTTATTTCTGCTATTAATCTATCTTTTGATGATTTGTAGCCACCCTTCAGGCCAGTGACACGAAGATCATTCATGCTGTGTCCGTTGGAACTGGACTACCAGTTGCTACACATTTTTGTTCCAATGGACAAAGCATGAATGATCTTCTTGTCACTGCCCTGAAGGGTGGCTTCAAATCATCAAAAGATAGATTAATAGCAGAAGCAAAATGTATAAATTGGTTCAAAGGTGTGGACAAAGGCTTGAATAAGGACAACAACTTTTTATACTGGTATGAGGCTGATGATATTTAATGCTATACCTCTATCTCAGCCTATATAGCTAAACTTGTAAACTCAGAATTTACGATGCATCTGTGACAGTCTGACTCCCAAATCTGCAGTATTGTGTAAACAAAGAGTCTTTTCTCAGCTAACAACCTCTCACCCCATTTAGATGTTCATTTTCACTTAAGCCATCTTAATGACATGTATTAGCAATTTATGCTTGAAAAAAATCCATGTATCCCCTTTTTGATGTTGCATGTATATAGCTGTCTGTTCCATCAATTTGTAAGCAAACAGGATTGAAGCCCGACGAAGGCTATACAGCCGAAAGCTTGCTTACTTTTATTCTTTTAAGTTAGCCAATAAATGGTATTATCCTGATTCAAAGCTGCTTGGTATTACAGCTATAAAGCTATCCAGACTGCAAAGTGTCAATAAAAAAAATAGTTGCCCAGTAAATGATTGGTGTTGAGAGATTCTGGATTCGATACCCACTGACACTAAAGGCAGCCATACACTGGTCGATGTGCCATCAGATCGACCAGCTGACAGATCCCTATCTGATCGAATCTGATCAGATAGGGATCGTATGGCTGCCTTTACTGCAAACAGATTGTGAATCGATTTCAGCCTGAAACCGATCACAATCTGTTCAGCTGCTCCTGCCGCCTGTCCTCCCCCCGCGCATACATTACCTGACGCTGGCTCCCGGGCATCTTCTCCACGCTGCACCGCTCTGTTCTTGCTCCATCTCGGCGCTTCCTGTGTCACTCCGTGACCAGGAAGTTCAAATAGAGCGCCCTCTATTTGAACTTCCTGGGTCACTGCAGTGACCCAGGAAGTGCCGGGATGGAGCGGGTGCAGCGCTGAGAAGATGCGGAGAAGACGCCCGGGAGCCCGCATCAGGTAATGTATTTTTCATCGGATCGGCCGCCGCTAGCGACGCGCACTTTACCCGCGGGCGATCGAGGGTAATTTCCCGCACGGCGCGATCGACGGACCGATCCGATTTCGGGAGGAAATCGGATCGTCGGCGGCGTTTACCACGAACGATTGGCAGCAGATTCGATCCCAGGATCGAATCTGCTGTCGAAACGGCCGGGAATTGTTCCAGTGTATGGCCATGGACAACTTAAAGAAAACAAACCAAAAAAACAACAAATAAAAACTGACAAAAAAAAACTTTTTTTAGGTGCAAAATTATTTTAGTGAATATCAAATCCTCAAATAGAAATTTGGTTCATTAAACCAGTATTTAGCAGAAGTCAAACAACACATCAACAAATATTTGACAACCTAAATGGGTGTATTGGAGGGGTTATACTGTATACGTGACACCACACGGAGTGACGCTTAAAGGACTCATCAGGCAAAATTAACTTTACTTAAAACTAGCGCTTCCTCCAGCCCCTGGCATCGTGTTTTGTTTTTTTTAGAAAGGAAATCCTGTGCTTTCTGCATTCCTGCAAACTCCATCTATTACACTAAAGAAAATGGAGTAAAGTCTTGTCTCATTAACTTTTCAGTAAGCTGCAGCTAGTTGTTTGGGAACTTCATTTATAGATGTAACATTTAACTTAATTCACACAGTGCATCCTCCACCGCCATCACATATTGATCCCACACTAAACCTGCATCTTATTAACCGTATAGTGACCTCAGAGTCTATTTCAGGCTCTGGTGTACAGTCATGTGAACTACATGTACAACAGAATACCCGAGCAGCCCAGGGTGACCCAAAACTACTAGGAAAGTATAGCAGATTAAAGGCCCATACACGTGTACTAATGTCTGTACAGACACGTGTCATGCAACAGTTCATTGGTGTGTATGCTGTGAGCGACAATGACATTCTGCAGACAAGGTCTTGCCTGAGAGATTAATTTGTTCAATCACTCGTGGCTTTTCTCCGTGGCAGACAGCTTCTGCCGTGTCTTCACCTTGTTTGTTGTCGCGTGCTTGAATTGTCGCTTCTATATGTACGCTATTGTCTTTTGTCTTTCTGTCACTATAGACAAATGTATGCTGTGTGTATTTACCTTAAAAGAGACCGAAAAGCCCTCCTACTAAAAAGCAACGCTCAGTGTAGTTTGCCTTCTTAAAACAGAAGGTGTACTACATGTCGTGTAGGAAGCTGGCTCAGGTCATTCAGCCTCTGTGCCAATCAAGAGACAGGCTATTTGGTAATGTGAAGTGAATGGATTTTTTTTTTCTTCGCCCAGGTTTGCTTTATATAGCACTTTAAGTGTCATTTATTTGGCAAACAGCAAAAAGGTTACACAACATGGATGCTTCAAAATGCAGGCAGGGTGGTGCTTCTAAAGAGGCAAAGGGGGCAATTGCCCCAGAGCCTGTGGAGGCCTCCCAAGGTGCCCCTCCAGCTATGTTGACCTATGAGAGCGGGGATGTTGTGTGTTAACTCTGTATGGGAAAAGGAGGAGGTGAATAATGGGAACCCCAAAAATGCTTTTTAGGCGACATATGATGGACACCTAATCATATTGTGTGACAGGGGGATGGGATAGGGCCTGGCAGCTGGCCCAGGAGCCCTGGGGCGATTTTCTTTTGGAAGGGAGGGGTACCCTAAATTACTTTTGTCCCAGTGCCCCACTGTAGCTAGAACCGGTCCTGAATGGAGGATCACCATGTTTGTGGCGAACATTGCTCACAGAAGATAGCAATTAGCTGCACTTCCCCCTTATTCCTGTGCATCACTCATGGGGTGTAGTCATCGAACTGTTACATGTGTAAAGTCTTATGCACAATGAGTAATGCGTAATGTAATGCATTGCATTCTGCTCTACTTATTGTGCGGTTAGACTTTGCGCATGTAATGCTGCTTACCCCAGGGAGTGATGCGGCATGTAATGTGGAGGCCGAGGATGAAGTTCTCAGCCAGTAGACTGGAAAGAAAAAGAGAAACAGATGTGTTTTAAAGGGGGCATTACATGAAGTGCAATTAGACTTAGAGCATTAGAGCATTTTGTCCTGTAAACAGTTATTTTGAATAGAAGATGAAAAATTATCTCATAGGAGAAAACTCAGGAGAAAAGTTAATTTCATACGGGCCTCAGCAATTTAAGTAAAGGGGTTACTTACTTGAATGAGGCTGAGAAGCACCCAGCTAACTCATTGCTCGCCCAGCTAACTATTTGGGCAGGTTCAAAAGTTTGACCCATTTGCTGACGGACAGTGTTTTTTAATCCTTCATACAAGAGGCCATATGCAATTCATTTTTTCTCCCAAGTTTTCTCAGGAGGAGGATATTTTTTCTCAGGAGATATTTTTTCATCTTCGATTTAAAATACATTTTTAGCACTTTGCAATGGAAAAAGTACAAAAAAGTTGGTGAAAAAGTACTGTCAAAATATTTTTGAGCATTTGTTTGCTTGCTGTTAGTTAAAAAAGCATTTTATTTTTAAGTTGTGAAAATGTTAACTTGAAGAAAACTAAGGTGAAAAAGTAAATTGCATATGGCCCAAGCTGTTATAATTCATTTGTACAAAAAAGTCTAGACTAAGCACATATAACTTATGTTGATTCTGTACTATTTTTTTAATTACTTTATCTGTTTTCCCCATAAAGATCCCAAAATGCACCCATATGAGTTGTTTAACCGTAGAAAATATTTTCTTCTCTTAGAAAACAGCCTTTCCTGTTACCAGAAAAGTAAGAAGCTGATTGGTTGCTATGAGGGAAGTAAAAAATATTCTACAGTAACAAACCTAAAAGTATTGTCTCAGAACATGGCCTGACGTACCACGACTATGCCGATGACACTCAACTATATTTGTCCTTCAACCCTGGTGGAAAAGACCTTACTCCAAAAATAAATTCTTGCTTAGCTGAACTACGAGTGGATGAGTGACAACTGGTTGAAATTGAATGCTGACAAAACGGAGGTCCTTGTTGTCCAAGGCCAGCACTTGGCATCAAAACAGCTCTATTCTAAATCAACACAATCAGGATAGAGATTTCAGACATAAATAGCTCAGACCTTGTGTGCAGCCTTGGTGTTTTAATCGATGGGGAATTGAGCTTCAGAAACCAAATTTTCGGAGCAGTTAAATATTTCTAAATTCATCTGAGGTACATTGCAAAAATTAAGCATTTTATTCCACCAGATGATTTTCCAACCCTAGTTCTCGCCTTCATCACATCACGGTAATGCCCTCTATGCAGGCCTCTTAAATAAGGACCTGTACTGAATGCAAATAGTACAGAATGCTGCTGCCAAATTGCTAACAAACGAGCCTTGCCACTGTCACATTAAACAGATTCTTCGCTCACTGCACTGGCTACCTGTAAAATGGAAAATACAAACTCTTGATTGGACTGTTGACATTAAAATCCCTACACAATTTGGGCCCTGGATACATGAAGGACTTGCTGAAACTGCCCCTCACCTCCCACAACCTCAGATCAGCCAGATTCATAAACTGGGTCACTCTCAGAGTGCACCCGAAGACCTTTGGAGCCAGATCTTTCTGTCATGCTGCCCCTACCCCTGTGGAACTCCCTGCCACACCCAGTAAAGACAGACCCATTTCTGGAGTTATCCAAATCCAGACTGAAAAGCCACCTGTTTACCCTGGCATTTGGGGACTTGTAGAATTCTTCCTCTGTACCACAATTTACCAATCAACCAATTACTGGTCTGAGCTATGCTTATGTGATTTGAGTCCTACGGGAGAAAATTGCTCTACAAACATTGATTGTTGTTGTTGTAGAACATGTATGGTTCAAGTACAAGCATTTTATAATTTTGGATCTTAGAGATTTCAGTGCTAGCCCCATCAGGATATTTCTGTAGCAAGTAGCCAAAGGGTTAAACTTTCTTACAGCTGGGTATTGATTTCCTATTTAAGATCAAATGTGGCTAGAAGTAAAAGTTTATGAGCTGTAAGAAATTGAGATCTGTTCTCCAGCCAAGACCCATTTCACATGGGGAACTTGAGGTTGAGGCAATCTGTCATTTTCCATGTAGGAGTGATTGGTCTATGTGAAGACCGCAGTTTAAAATGTGGTCACTGGGTTGCTAAAAAGTTAATCAACTTTAGTCAACCAGCAAATGATGCAGATCACCATTTTGTACTGCAAACAGAATTCGCTGCCAATTCGTTACTATCGCTAGCTAAAAACCCTGCCTAATGGTAACATATCTTCATAGCCTTGCACAATAGCTACGTACAACAACATCTCGGTAGCTGTCAATTACTGAACAAAACAACAAGAGAAACGTATTGAATCTTCATATCTCCACTACAAAAATCCAGTGTGTAAATGATAGTAATAATAATAAATAAAATATTACATTGATATTTAAAAAAACTATTCCCCACAGCAGATTTCTTTTTGAAATTAAGAAAAAACATTTTGAAGGATGCCAGATCAAGAGTTTCAACCCTTTCCTATCCTATGTCAGACATTATCCAACATTGGCCTTTGACTCAATAGGCCCAGTATCGGACAAAGTCCAAGATAGGAAATAGTGTCTGACACTAGATGGTGCTGTTGCTGATAAAATCCAGCACAGTGCAATCTCCTTTTGATCAAAATGCCGGGGGTGGGGTAACGCGGATGATCATGGAAAAGGATTGGAAAGGGTTAAAGTGGTGGCATACTCGCCAAGCGCATGATTAAAATGGACTTAATTGGACAGACTTTGCTTGTCTTTACAGTCTGAGCTCTGATGACCATGGTGGTGGTCAAAACTGCCATCATTGTTCAGTTTAACCCTTTAAAGGTTTTATAATGTCATTACAAGAATGCCCTCTTTAACCCATTCAGGTTCCGTCGTTTTCACGTGAGAAATGTTCACCTCCCATTCATTAGCCTATAACTTTATCACTACTTATCACAATGAACTGATCTATATCTTGTTTTTTCTGCCACCAATTAGGCTTTCTTTGGGGGGTACATTTTGCTAATAGCCACTTTACTGTAAATGCATTTTAACAGGAAGAATAAGCAAAAAATGGAAAAATTCATTATTTCTCAGTTTTCAGCCATTATAGTTTTAAAATAATACATGCCTCCATAATTAAAACTCACGTATTGTATTTGCCCATATGTCCTGGTTATTACACCGTTAAAATTATGTCCCTATCACAATGTATGGCAACAATATTTTATTTGGAAATAAAGGTGCATTTTTTCCGTTTTGCATCTATCACTATTTACAAGTTTAAAATAAAAAAAATATAGAAATATTTCATCTTTACATTGATATTTAAAAAGTTTAGACCCTTAGGTAAATATTTACATGTTTTTTTTTGTAATGTTTTTTCTTTTTATAGTAAACATTTTATTTGGGTAGTTTTGGGAGGGTGGGAGGTAAACAATAGGTTTGTAATGTAAATGTGTGTTGATTTTCATTTTTTTAAATTTTCAGTTGTAGTATTACTTTTTGGCCACAAGATGGCGGCCATGAGTTTGTTTACATGATGTCACTCTAAGCGTAACACACGCTTAGAGTGACACATCGGGGAGGGAACAGCCAGAAAAGGCGCAGCTTCCGAGAGAAGCTGTCGCTTTTTCAGCGGGGGAGAGGAATCAGTGATCGGGCACCGTAGCCCGATTCACTGATTGCCTGGCTACCGAATCCGCAGCCGGGAGCGCGCATGGTTCCTGGACGTAGTTTCTACGTCCAGGAACCAAAATAGGTTAAAATCAATTAAAGTGTACCTGAGATTCAAATAGAAGAATTTATACTTACCTCAGGTTTCCTCTAGCCCCATGTATGTACTCAGTGGGCTCCCTACGGGCCCTTTTCCACCAGCGCGTTTGCGCTGGCTGAATCGCAAAACCGCAAACCGCTAGCGATTTTACAATCGCTACGGTTTGCTTTTTAACATAGGAATCGCGGTAGGTCATTTCCACTACCGCGATTCGCTTTTGTCGGGAGCGCGAACGCGCGGCGGAGCGATAATTGCCGCGATTTTGCTATGCAGTGCATAGCATAGCAAAATCGCGGCCGCAAACGTCGGGGGAATCGCCGGTTTTGCGATTCAGCAATCGCTAGCGTTCAGCATGAACGCTAGCGATTGCAGGTGGAAAAGGGCCCTACCTGTCCTCCTGGGCGGCTCCATTCATCTTAAATCTTCCCCAGTACAAAGGTTTCAGTCATGCCAGTCAGGTTGCTCTACTTGGCCTGGCACACCCCCGCATTGCTCCCAGGCTGTGCATGTGCAGTACAGCCCAACTAAAGCCTTTGTACCGTCGAAGATTTAAGACGAATGGAGTCACCTGGGAGGACGACGAGGGAGCCCACGGAGTACATGGGGCTGGAGGAAGCCCCAGGTAAGTATAAATTCTTCTATTTAAATCATCTCAGGTTTCCTTTAATACCAAACTGGGTTAACATATTCCTTACCTGACTCTGAAACAGCCAGTTGGGCTATTGTAGAAATGACAGTTTATATGACTCAATATCAAAAAAGTCAAATTTCAATGTACCGTATATAGACATGAATCAGTCGCACCATACAAGCCCACCCCCACACTTTTGTCCTAAAAGAAATAGACCTAAAGCGACACCTTGATGATTAGCTGACCCTCCATGTGACCTCCTAGCCTCCCATGCAGAGCGTGTGTTGGGATCATTGCTGGGTACATGTGTGGATGCAAGCTGGACTGAGGACGGGTAGATATGCATTCATTAGCTCACTCCAACACAAGCTTTACATAGGGGAGCCCCACTCTTGGTGTATCAACCACAGATAAGCAGGTCCACCCTCTCCCCTCACTTTACAAGAAATTTTGGGTGTCACAAAGTCAGCTTATCTGTGGTGATGTCCTGTAACGCATCAGATTGAATTATTTATATATAATCATTAAAGGGAATCTGAAGTGAAAATAAATGTATGGTATAATTATTTGTATGTGTAGTACTGCTAAGGTATAAAACATTATTAGCACAGATATGAGTCTCATTTTGTTTCCAGCACAGGAAGACTTAAGAAACTTCAGTTGTTATCTATGCAAAAGAGCTTCTTTGAGCTCTGCGACTTAATAAAGTCGTGGACAGCATTGTCATTTGAAGAACTTATCTCAACTGTCTCTCATTGTTTCTTCTTTGTTTATGGTTTTGCTGCAGAGAAAAGTTCAAAGGGTCAGTTGCCTGCTTTGTGAAATTATTTAAAATGTTGAGTCTATTGTGGAAACTGCAATTATTAGAGAATGATGCAATGTTATAAAAAAGCGATATACCTGAAAATAAAAATATGGCACTATTTTCTTTGCTACTAATGTTCTATTAATTATCCAATTTACACAACCAATTTATTATATCAAGATCTTTTTTTTGCCTCAGTGTCACTTTAAACCAGTGCTTTTTATTATTAAAAACATGTATTTCATATTTTTACAAAGGTATCTGGATTTCTGAATTAAAATTGAGCAAGTTTATTTTGGACATTCTTTTTTTTTGGAACCTTTACCAGGTAATATAGAACATACTGTATTTTTCATTTTTTTTCTCGTTTTGTCAAAAACGTGTGTATGAAAGCAAAGGGGTCGTGTACTTCTGTGGATAAAGCTCCTCAAACTGGTAAGGATAACAAAAGAATTGCGGAGCGTACCTATAGATATAAACCTCCTGTGTGCCGGTTACGGGTCGCGAGATCTTCGAGTGATCTTGCATTCAGCACACACTGCCTGTGGTTTCTTTTGGATTGTTTTATTTGTATCTCAAGCCTTCGGGGGGAAAAAACATCTTTATGAAATTTTAAAACTTACACAGGAAGATCGGATCATATTTTGGAAACTTATGAAGCAGAAATCCTGAACATTTTGAGAGTTGATAAAATCCTCATTAAAGCTGAATGAGGGAGAATATTTATTTTATTTTTCACATAAAGCCTCCATCTGTGTTACAAAAAGACTGAGGTTAAAGTGAACCAAGCGGCACTTTTTTCCCTGCAGTTTGTCCTGGTTTCTAATAGCTATAGGAGCTGCCATGTTCCGCCTCCCCTTCTAACTGCCCATTATGTATCCAGGAGAGGGTGTGAAGATAGCATCTGTGGCTTCTGTAAACTCTTTGAAGCATAGTGTCCTATGTCCACCCCACCTCGATGATGAAAGCTGTTGCACTCTGCTAATGTGTGCAATAAAATAATTACAGCAGTCCTTATCTGCCTGAAATTTCTGAGGTTGGGCTAGGCTCGGAAGTAGGGTGATAAAGGACTCTGCTAAACTTTTAAATGTAAAAAGAAGAGGTAAAATTGAAGTTATTTTTTATAATGTGCCACATTGTTGGCATGCTTGTTTATTGTGTTACTAAGCTGCCCTGGGTGCTAAAAATAGTGCTTGGTTCACTTTAACCCCCCCAGTCAAAGCATTATTACACAGCTGCATAGGCACTGTTGTGTTGGAGCTGCTCTACAGAAATATTCCAGTTAGATGGGAGGCACATGTCCTGACCCCAGTCTTGTATACACTACTTGTAAAACTGAGCAGAGCATGACGATGTCACCACATTCACCCCTCGCCAGACTTACTGGTAGGACTGTCTTGGGAAGAACCACTCCTCTGAAAGATATTCAATTGTATATTGCTTCAAGTATTTTGTTGTTATAGAAAGTATTTACACTTTAAAAGCGAGTGTGTCAGTCCTGGACTATAAGGTGGATAAACACGCCCAGTGGTTTTCACCAGAAGGGATCGGGACTTGACAAAAGTTGTGGTACAGAGTGCTGTACAGACACCTTGCCTGCCTGATTTCATGGGGAGGAGGGATGACATTGTGGCGCACAATCATTCGGCTTTCAGTGGGAAAGGTAAGGAGGCAAACAATACGCTTGGGGGTCGCTGCTATTTAACAATCCAGTATTCTGGATCTTTAAATAAGCTTGTTGAACTCCTGTACACATATTCTTGGCTGATGCGCCACAAGCAGCTGCCTGAGCTGAGTTTTGGATAGCGCATGTTTGCATCATAAAGGCAACTGAGCACCAGGAATGGAGTGTGCCATTGGGGTGAGACTCACTACTTACCTATGGGGTGCTGCTCTTCTGGCTGCTGGCCTATATGGGAAGCACCAATTTCTCCACAGATTGGCCTAAAGTCTGCAGTTCCCGGCAGTGTCTCTCACACAACGCAATGCAAGATGTAGTCGTGGATGTGAGATCGTCTCTTTATTTGCATCCACGGTCTACACCTGCCTAGAACTACAAAATTCAGCAGATGCGGCCATTCCATAAAGGCCAGGGGCCAGCACCCCACAGGTAAGCAGTGAGGCTCACCCCAACAACCACCTCGCAGGTCATTAAAAAAAAAAAGAAAAATGTTTTGTGATGCTCAGTTACCTTTAAGAGACCTTGATCATTTCAGCTGACACTCTGCAAGCAGCTGCAGACAGTAAGGGCCCTTTTCCATTAAAAGCAGCCGATAGGTAGTGAAAAGACTGTCAAACTAACAACTGCTTGCTGCTGCTTGGTAACTGCTCACTAAGCACACAGTTGAGGCGCCTGTGGAAAAAGGCCCATATACAAGCTGTAGAGGATGTGGTATGAATGGAGTTCAAGGACCTTCCAAAGGAGACAAAAACGAGACAGGGACACCAGGAGCCCCTGATAGTGTAGCACGTTGAGGGTAACGGCTGGTGAGGAAAGCCCACCCTCACCCGGGTTCTTTAGTCTTCGACAATGTAGGTCACTCTCCAGGAAAAGAAATGGGCGTGTAAGGGTTTCAAGGAACCAATATACACGGCCAACACCCTGAGATGGGGGAGTTGGTGTGGGATATTACTGGGAGGGAGGAGGAGCCCCAAGATGTGATGTGTGGAAGGAATAATGTCATAAAACATAAATAAATAGGCTCACCTCTAAAAGAAGGGGGTAGTCTAAATAAATTCGATATTTATCTATAGAGGTGCTCCCTGCTTGCAAAACACTATTATTATGACACTTTTTGCTATTTGGTCTGAGAAAGCGGACTGCGATCCGCAAAATCATTTACCACCTTCTTTTAGAGGTAAGCCTATTTATGTTTTTTTATCCGGCTGACATTATCCTTTTCACACATCCCATTTTGGGGCACCAGTTGTATACAAGCTGGGTTTGGCCAAGCTGCATGCGCTCTCCTATGGATAGGGGAATAGGAGAAGCAGGAGGGTTTTGTAGCTCCTAGAAAATTCTATTGTAGCCTATAGCTTGTCGCTTGGGTGCAGGAGACACGGGATGGCTGCACAGAGACCAGACTGTTAGTTGAGAACATAACATAGTAGTGGCCTTGCTAGTGAAGTCACAGTCGCAATACTTCACAGCAGCGGCCGGTATTAAAAGGATCACGCGTTGCTATGGAAGTAAGGCATGCTACGTTTCAAGGAGCGAACGTAGCATGCACAGCGGCCGCTAATTGTTTTTTAACGACCACTGCTGAAGATTCGTTTGTGAATCAAACCCTTTGGCCTCAATTCACTAAGATCATGCTAGAGATAATAAGGCAAGAGAAAACTTACCTCCACACGTGAGAGAGTTATTTTACCTCTTCATTCCTTAAGTTACCTCTCCTGTAGTTAATTTACCTCCTCTGTAGTTAATTTACCTCCTCTGTAGTTAATTTACCTCCTCTGTAGTTATTTTCACATGCAGCTAATTAACAGCCTGTCTTTAACTCTGGAGTTATTTTAAGGATTGGAGAGTTAATTTAAAGACAGAAGAGTTAACTTTAGGTTTGCCTGAGGTAAAATGTTTCCTGAATACTACATGCCTTATCACCATGGTAACAACTCTAGAAGAGTTATTAAAGACAGGAGATAAGTTTAGTGAATTGAGGCCACTGTGTGCTATGAAAATTGTGACGTCCAATTTTATAGTTTTTTTGTGTTTAGCTGGTTCAGAAGATTCTGTTGCTATGCAGGTATGTGTAAATACGTGTTATGTGTACGTTGGGGCGAGGCGAAGGAACTTTGTGCCTATAATTCTGCTTTCTAAAAGAAAATTAAACATGAAGTGCCTCTACATCAACAGGAAAATATATTGTTTCCCTCACTACTCTTTAAAGGCTAGCATTGGGCAACATGTTTTATTTTAATTACAGAGTGGAGGAAAACAGCCTCGCCCATCATCAGGACACTGTCCCAGATCTGAAGCGAGAAAAAGTTCAAACACAAGGCTGAACATGTCAGATACACTTGCCCTGACAGAACTGCTTCCTATTTACCTAACCCTGAGCTAAGCAATTACTTTGGGAGAAAAAAAAGGGAGGATATACAACCTTGGAAGCCATTCACACACTGGCCCTTACCCAAATTACTTTTGCTCCTAAAAGGTGGCCATCCATAAGGAGATTTGGCTGCTGGTTCACCATCTGATAATTATCAAACCTGATGCAAATCGATGCCACCAAAGGCATGCTCAATCGCTGAAACAACCAATTTCAGGCCAAAATTGGTTGCATAGTAACGCTGTGTGATAATCGCTGCCAACGACCGTGATGGAGACCCCCAGCCACTGCCCCCCAGTGTATATGTACCCCCCTCCGTGCCCCTACATTAATACATTACCTCTCCACCGCAAATGCGGCAGTAACCACGTAGAGTGCCAACAACCTTGTGGGGTGCATATCCGGAAGAAGAGCCCAGACACAGCAGCAGAGAGTTAATGTATAAATGCAGGGGCACTGGGGGGAGGGATGTAGGGGGGCTACATATACACTAGGGAGGACAGTGGGAACGGGTGCGGCGTTTTGGTCGACCTGCCCATACATTGTCTGATGCATAAGGACCTTTTGTTTTCCGACTGATATTTGCACACCTCAACAATTTAAAAAAAAAAAATTGCTTTTCCAGCATGAAAATATTCAGAATAAATTAGTCTTTTTTCACCTACCTTTTGATAGTTTTTCAATTGTAGAGTGCTGAAAAGTTAAACAGAAGGTGAAAGATTATCTCCTAGGACAGTGATGTCTAACCTTGGCACTCCAGCTGTGGTGGAGTTACAAGTCCCATGAGGCATTGCGATACTCTGACAGCTCTAAGCATAACTCAGGGAGGCAGCGGCATGATGGGATTTGTAGTTTTGTCACAGCTGGAGTGCCACGGTTAGCCATCACTGTCCTAGGAGAAAAAGTGAATTGAATAAGGGCCACAGTGCTTATTGCACTCATCCAAATCACAGGAGAATAACAATTTTAGTCTTGTGTAGTGTGAAAAAGAGGTTTTACTCTCTTTGGACTTTTGCTATTGCCTGTGCTCCTAAGTAAATGAAATGGGTCAGCACCACCAGAAGTGGTTTATAGCTCTTTATTCATAAAAGGATTAGGCAGCACTGACAGACTGCTGTTTCAGGCAATCCTAGCGCTTTTTCAAACTGCTCTAGTGACCAAGACACTAGAAACACACCACCTTTAAATATACACCTACCAAAGTGGGCAGGATCACAGGCAGGCCTGATGGAGAACTATTAGACAACATATGTAACAATAAAGGAGGTTTCCTTAAAATCCAAACACTCACTTACCGCGTCGATAAACACTATAGCATTCCTCCTCATGCAATTACATATGCTCCCCCATTTTGAACACCATGTGCTCCTTCTAAGGGCTAGTTCACACTTACTCTTGCCTGCGATAGTGTTCGGGTCCACGATCGCGATTTGGCGGGCACAATCTTGCGATTTAACGATTTGCGCTTGTGATTCCCATTTCATAGAATGAGAATCACAGCGCAATCGCCTTCAAAATGCTGCATGCAGCACGTTTATAATTGATCACAAACGCTGCAGTGTGACTGTATCCATAGGGATACGGTAGCAGTAGTGATTGCCGGCAATCAGCAAAGTGCAGAAAAAGTGCCCAGTGTGAACTAGCCCTAAGGACTTTTTCCTCACTTCCTGTTTCTGGACTTTCATGGCTTAAACCTTTTAACTGCCCTGCCTGAGTTATCTTGCTTTAGATAACTATGGGCAGGGCTGCCACAGTTGGCAAAACCTGGGCTGCCTAATGCAGCACAGGAAGCCCTTCATATTTACCTGATCTAGATGCAGGATCGGCTCTCCTCTTCAACCACTGAGCAGAGCTGTAATGCCGACATCCTCGTCTGTGTGGCATGTGGGCAGGACCTGGAGGAGGATGTCGGCACAACAGCGCCGCTTGGTGGAAAAAGAGGAAAGCTGATCCTGGAGGTGGAAGAGGAGGGCTGCAATGGCAAAGTCAATCCTGCGTCTGAATCAGGTAAATATCAAGTGTTCCCTGCGCAGCTCTGTATTGGGGAGGCAAAGGGAAAAAAACACATCATCCTAATAGAAATAAGACGCGCGTGTGTGTGTGTAGGTGTGTGTGTTTTTTGAGCTTCAGTGTCTTCTTTCAGAAAATGCATCACTGTGGTAGGGCTTCCTGCTCATTATACTGGGAACCTGTCCATTATAATGTTGACATGAATTAGCGTTTATTGCATAATAGATGTATTTATTCCTAATGTGAATCAGTATAATACACATATACAGTTTAGTCATACATTTATTTGCAGCCACCAACTTATTCAGGGACATATCAGACACCCCCCCTCCCCCCAAAGAAAATATGCACCGTTTCCTCTTTATATTGCAGCTCTATGGTCACTTGACGCAAGTTGTGAAGCACCACTGACAGGAATGCTAAAAAGGTGATGAAGACTTAAGAGCTTGTCCAGCTTGTGACATCATATGTCTAGTATAACTGATATCCAGTATACCACTGATATGCACAGCAACATGTATAGAACATCTCCCTGATTCCCTGGGCATCTCTGCAAAGCTCTTCTGTGGACCACAGTTGTGTGCATAAGTGTGTTGTGCTTCCCTGCTTCTTGTATCGATGGAATCTTCTGATCATCACAGAGGCACATCAGGGCCCCTCTTGCATGTGACAACACATAAGGGTGTGATGAACTAAAGGTGCCCATACATCAGGCAATGTACAGGCAGATCGACCAAGAGACAGATCTCTTTCTGATCGAATCTGGAGAGAGATCTATTGCCTGCCCATACACCGTGGGCCGATTCCCGATTTCAGCATGAAATCTCTTGGGAAACGGCCTTGTGACGCTGCATTCACCACCTCACTGGCCCCAACGCTGTCCCCCCAGTGTAAATGTCTCCTCCCCCCCCCCCCCCTCTAGTTCAGTATAGTTTACCTGCCGGTGTCTGCCGTTGGCTCCTCAATCCATCCATACATGGTTACGGCATAAAGTGGCCACATGTGAGATGTCGCCCATGTGCCTATGTATATGCCAGCAACCACATGGGGCGCACGTGTATGGACAGAGGACGGAGTGTGGAGCCAGCGGCAGTCACTGACAGGTAAACTATACCACACGGGGCACGGGGGACACATCTACACATTGGGGGGGGGAGGGGGGGCGGTGCTGGGGGTTCTGTCGTGTTCATAGCTCAGCCCAATATCCCACAAAGTTACTGCACCTGATCAAGCATGTCAGCCCTACATCTTGCAGCAGGCCGATATTGGTCGCATCCTCGATCGGGCATGTTCATGGCGGCACCGATTTTCATCCGAGACGATTATAATAATCGAAACGGTTATTCAATCGGCCACGTCACCTTATATATGGCCACCATAAGGCTGTAGAACAGAGGAGAACCCTGTAAAACATAAGAGAAAACATGGACAGCTGCCAACTAGTGTCTGCTATTGGGTGGTAATAATTTGCAGCCGTCAACTAGGTCACATCAGAACATGGGGATGGGAGAAAGAGCTAATTCTAGCCTTTCAGTAAGTGCTCGTTTCCACTGTCGCGGTGCGGAATCGCCTGGATTCCACCGCGGAGGAAATCGCATGCGGATGCGTTTCTGCATCCGGTTTTCCCCGCGATTTCGCATGGATAAGAAGAAGGCGAATTTAACCATGTCACTGCCTGTGTAAATTTCCATACCATTACATGCGAAATCGCACGCGAAATCACGGGGAAAACCGCATGACAAAGCTGCATGCGATTTCCCTATTAAAAGCATTGCGGGCGATTCGCCCGCATTCCAGCCGCACGCGAAATCTGACGGCTCTGCCGTGCAGATTTCCCCCGCACACCAAAACGCACCCGCACGACGCACAAGTGGAAACATTCCCATCCACTTGTATTGCCTATGCGAATCCGCATGCGGTGCCCGCATGTAGATTCCCTATAGTGGAAACGAGCCTTAATTCTTCCCTATAGCCCTTATTTCATTTACCATACTTTTTTCTCCTAAGTTTTCTCCTAGGTGATATTTTCACATCTTATCAATAAAATACAAAAAGCCACCAGCAAGCAAGAAAATACTCATAATAATTTTGTCAGTACTTTATCACCTATTTTTTAAATCAAAGAAAGCTGAAAAATTAAGGGAAATAGAAGATGAAAAATGATCTTCCGGGAGAAAACTTAGAAGTAAAACTGAATTGAATAAGGGCCTACAGGTGAAACTCCAAAAATATTGTGCATTTATTTTGATAATTCAACTTAAAAGGTGAAACTGATCTATGAAAGAGATTCGTTACATAAAAGGTGAAACTAATATATGAAAAATAGACTCATTACTTGCAAAGCGAGATATGTCAAGGCTTTATTTGTTATAATTTAGATGATTATGGCTTACAGCTTATAAAACCCCCCAAATCTCAGACCATTAGAATATTGTGAAAATGTTCAATATCCTTGGCTCAAAGTGTCCGACTCTGATCAGCTAATAAACCCAAAACACCTGCAAAGGGTTCCTATTTCATATATTACTTTCACCTTTTAAGTTAAAATTACTGAAAGAAATTGATTTTTGCATGATATTGTAATTTTTCAAGTTTCCCCTGTGTGTTCTGATGTGAAGTTTGCAATCCTTTACCACCTAATATTAAACAGTTTGAACAAAATCAGGTTGCTGGGCCTTGTTTGTTCTCCAACCTTATTGAATCAACCCTACAGCATATATTTCTCCTAACCTAAAGGTCAGCAATAATTGCCAGGTTGTAGACTTACTAGTATGGCCATGGGCTTTCCTGCTGGCATGCCTCTTTCCAGCCACTTGTATCCATAATCAACCTTACCTCTGTAAGGCCTCTTTCAACGCGTGCAGGAGCAGTTTCCTGCATGCGTTATATGCCCTGCGGCGTGTCGTCGGGCATCTGCAGTGCGACGCAATCAGCGGCGGTAGCTATTAATTGAACCCGACAGAAACCGACGCTCCCGCGTGCATCGAACCAAAACGCAGTGTCGGGTGTGAAAGATAAAATGAAAGTCTATGGACTTTCCTTTTACCTTGATTAACACAAAGAATTGCCTTTGCGTTGAAACGCACGAAAAGGGCTCTGGTGTGAAAGAGCCCTAAAGCCTGGCAGTAGTTTTACTGTAGTGTTGTCATAAGAACAGCCCTGAGATTTTCCACCTTTCAAAACTCCCTATAACTAAAGCCACTAATGCAATATCATATGTGCATTTCATCATTTGTATATGCTTCATTGCATAATGCTCACACTAATGTTTGGTCTATTACTGCTAAGTACCGAGGCAGCTCTGTGTTGTACCTTGGTAGTCAACAATTTTACACAAAAACGTTGGTGTAATGATAATACAATTAACTGCCTAACTCAAATGTAAAATGCACGTTTTTGGAATCCACCACAGGTCTCTTCATCAAGGACAATGCAGCTAAATGACATCTGATGAAGAAACAGAGAGGGTATTGAAAGATTGCCTTTTCAATCAGTTGAGTTAGCCAGTAAATTAGATTATCCTAATGCCAACGTTTTATGCCAATACGTATAAAAAAACAAAAATGAATGCCTATCTTGAGGCACATACATTCAGAATACTGTACTCTCAATGAATCGAGGGTTCCTAATCTCTAAGAAATGTTACCATCTTTTCCACACCATTTTGTATACACTGAAAAAAGAAATACAAAAACTGCGAACCACAATAAACTACCCTTCATAAAACACAAACCGAAAACCTCTTTAAAGTGCTTAGGAATTGTCATTCAGTCAGTTTGCTCTATCTTCTGGCATCATATAGCCAAGATGATATTTGTATACATACAGTGTGCAGATTTAATAACCTGTAGCGTGTGATTTTTGTACAATTTAGTGTGAAGTAATTCAAACACAAGCAAGAAAAAAATAATAATAAAAATGCATGATTCCTAAACAGCACATGTATATTACCCCATCTTTTAAGACAGCAAAATAATACATTTTGTTTTTTTCTTAAACATAAAAAAAGAAGAGCAGCCGATAAGGCTTATAGACATGTAGTATTAACTTGTTTTGGCATAACAGTTCAGTGTAATTACATATTTGCAATAAAACATCTTCAGCTTTCACGAACGCAATCAGTGCTTTCCTTGGGATATTCGGAGCAGGTGTCGACTGTATCCTGTATATGGGCATCTGTAGGACGACTTTTTTGGGGTGGCGGTAAGTGCAGTGCTATCGTGTGAAAGCTTGAAGGACAAACAAAGTAGTCCCATGCCGGTATGTTAATACATGGATCTTGGTCACAAATATTCATACTGTTCCAGACAGAAAAAAAACAACAACAAAAACGCACCAAAATCTCACAGTTCTCACAGCCACCTATTTTACTGTAATTTGCTTACCCTGCAACATGCTGGATCAAATGTAGGGTGGCTTAGCAGCTCTCTTTTTGTCTCTGGAATAAGCAAAAACTCCCCAAGAATGTACAAAGAAGGAAACAACAACAAAAAGAAAAATCTAAAAAATAAAAGCCACAAAGTACCCAGCAAAAAATTCCAGTGTTTCAGAACAAATAATGAAGGGAGGCAGTTTATGTTGTGCTCATTTACAAAAAGTTAGCAACGCATGTATGAAAGCTGTGTTTTGGAATGCTGTGAGCCTGGATTTGAGCGTTCGTGACGTGTTACTGTTGAGGGAATGCAGCTCATCTGGAATACATCTGTTCAGTAGTAGGGCTCCCGTAAAAGCATCGGAGGGCATACCGGTAGTCAACCAAATGACACGCTCAGCTATTTGTCAAAGTATGGCCATGTCAGACGGTTGGGCCTCTTTGCAGAACTGCTTAGCGTTTCGTGGCCCCTTCCACAAAAAACTGCTGTGTAGGTGTGAACCTGTGTACATAGACTTAAATGCTATAATGTTATAACCCTGTTTAAAAGCTGTACAAGATGATATGATAAGGAACTGGCTGCAAGTTGAACAGTTGGGGTTCAGCATTTTGCAGATGACAATGACTGTGTGGCATAAAAAAGGAAATTATATTCATACACCAAGAGACAAGACATTGCTTTGATCATGTGATCATTTCTCCCAACAGCTTTAGGTCTGTTCCCGCCATTTCAGTGGTCACGGCATGTGCGTGTGTCCAGCCACAGTGGTCAGTTTGTTTGGTACGCTGTGTTTACACGTACCATTCTTTCTTTGAGATGTAAGAACCATCATTTTGAGCTACCAGATTATCAGGCAAATCTTCAGGTTCATACTGGAATCCCAGAGTTCTATCCTCGCTATAGCCACAACTTTCCCCTTCCTCAACTGTGAAATAGGGGCGTTTAGAGTCATCATTGTACTTTGTGCTAAGTTTGCGTCCATCTATACCTTCTTCATCCTCTTCCTCCTCATAGCTGATGCTTCCAACTGGTCCTGGTTTCTTCTCATCATCAGAATCCTCGGGATACTGCAAACTCTGCGCCATAGGTGGGTGCTGGGCCACACCTGCCTTACTATAACCATTTCCATAAACATGTTTCTTAGTGTTGTAGTCCCCTTTGAAGGTGTGATGTCTCCTTCGAAGCACCACAAACAGGATGACGGAAACAGCTAGCACTAGAACTGCTCCACCCACTGCCCCTCCAATGATTGCTGCTGGAAACATGGATTGCTCTCTCCGCTCCGTCTGATCTGTAGGAGTCGGGGTGAAAGGGAATTCTGGGTAGGAAAAGACAAGGAAAGGGACAACATCAGGATCTGGCTACATGCTACAACCCACAAGCAGAGACGCAAATTGTGTAAGAGCATTGGGTTTTACCACTTACTTACTGATGTTTGCTATACAACTGGCCACATAATGTGAAACTCTGAATTGCCCATACACATTGCAGCTTAGGTCACCCAAAACAATTGTTTGAGATTGTTATAAGCAACTTTTCTAATTTTGCACAAGTGTCATAGCAGCTTGAGAGATCAGGCATGCTGGAAAACCATGCCTGATCTCTATGGTTATGATCTCTGCAGGTACAAATGGATCGTTCCTGCTCATCCTCTCTCTCCCCTCTCTGTAGAGCAGTACAGTCATACAGAGTGTCTGGGTAGGGTAGAACCATCGACAAATTAAATAACCATTGTTTTAGGTGACCACTGTCGCAAGTGTGTATGGTATATACTACTTATTTATTCATTCATTCTTTGTTGGTGCAAATTTAATCTAAAGCACAGGCAGCAATATAAATCACTTTTTTTTAAACAGTGCTTATTACGTTCTTGTTCCTGTATGCCCCCAAAGGATATTTATATATTTAGAGGATACCAGAGCCTGAACCATTAGGAGAAATGATGCCCACCGCTCCCCTCATTCTCCTGTGTCCCCCTCCTTACATACTTAAAAACCCCATCAGCTAGCCCCTCCCGGATCACCGGAGTCGGCTTCGCAGGTGCTAGCCCGGCTTGCATGCGTCCCTCAGCATGCGACTGCAATCAGAAGCGCTCTGCACATGATGTCACAATTGCGTCATGCCCAGAGCATTCCCAGCCACGATTGCACGCTAAGGGACACACGAAAGGCAGGCTAGCACCTGCACAGTGAAGCCCGACTCTGGTGACCTGGGAAAGAATGCCTGAAGAGCTTTAGGTATGCAAGGGGGGGGGGGACATAAAAGAAAGGGGGGGAGCGATGGGCATCAGAACAGCTCACCATACATGCCGCCCCCCCCCCCCCCTTCACCTAAGGGTTTTGGCTCTGGTATCCTTTAATGCACCCAATGTAGAAGGTTTAAAGAACAACTAAACAACGATTGCAAAGAAAATGTAAAATTTCTAATACACACTTACAGATGTTAGAATAAAACAGAGTAAAATGCACTATAAATGACCTTTTCCCTACATTGCTGTCACGTGTAAGAGGTAGAGAAAAATCTGATCTGACAGAGTTTGGATTAGTCCAACTCCTCATGAGGGGATTCTCAGTTACTGCTTTATTTACAAAAGTCCTTACTGAACTGCAGTTGCTCAGTCCAACTGCCAAAAAAGCATGCAAGTGAGTAGGGAAGCTAACTGACATCTTTGTATCGATCCTTTCCAGGGTTGCTTTTGTAAAGCGTAAAGGTGGCCACATACCATACAATTAAAAGATCCAATTTTTTACCAATTCGATAATTTCGATTGGTTGTCCCCAAAAAATCGAGAGCTTTTCTTGTTTTCGATAATTCTGATCGTATTTCCCGTTTTTTTTATATTTGGAGATTGGACATGACGGAAATTTCAGACCAACTTTATCAAGAATTGTATGGTGTGTGATAGATTGTCAATTACTTGATGTACAGTTTCCTTCAATTTTTTCTGAGCTTTCAATTATTTTATTCATGAGTGGGGAAAAATGTAACATAGGTGTGTGGTAGATTGGTCAGATTTTTGAATTGTTACAATCAGTAGAAAAACTGATTGCTATTCTTGAATTGAACAGATATTTAAAAAAATTGTATCGTGTGTGGCCACCTTAAGGGTTGGTTCACATGGATGTCTGAGGCTCGTTGTATCTGTTCTTTCATACGTTGAACGCTAACTCCTTTTAAACGCAATGTCGTTTAGTCAAGTAGTTTAAAAGTTTGAAAGTGTTTGCATTTGAAAGCTTTATATGGTGATTTAATGGCCCAGAGGATTATGGTCCATTTCCAGTCCTCTCCCCCCTGAGAATCGGGTTACCCTTAAGCTGGCCATACACTGGCCCGATTTGCCGCCGATTCGACAGCAGATTCGATCACTGGGATCGAATCTGCTGCCAATTGTTCGCGCTAAACGCACCCGCCGATCCGATTTCCTCCTGAAATCGGATCGGACCGTCGATCGCGCCATGCGGGTTACTTCCGTCGATAGCCCGCGGGTAGGGAGCGTGTCGCTAGCGGCGGCCGATCCGATACAGTTATACATTACCTGACGCTGGCTCCCGGGCATCTTCTCCGCGTCTTCTCCGCATCTTCTCCGCGCTGCACCGCTCTTGCTTCCATCCCAGCGTACATTAACTTCCTGTGTCACTCCAGTGACCAGGAAATTCAAATAGAGGGCGCTCTATTCGAACTTCCTGGTCACGGAGTGACACAGTGTACGCTGGGATGCGGTGCGGGGTGCAGCGCGGAGAAGAGGACCCGGAGCCAGCTTCAGGTAATGTATGCTGGGGGGGGGGGGGGGGGGGGGGGACAGGCGGCAGCGGCGGCTCCACAGATTGTGATCGGTTTCAGGCTGAAATCGATTCACAATCTGTTTGCAGTAAAGGCAGCCATACGATCCCTCTCTGATCAGATTCGATCAGATAAGGATCTGTCAGCTGGTCGATCTAATGGTAAATCGACCAGTGTATGGCTACCTTTACTGTCAGCTGCCTAGTTCCACAATGCTTTGAAAAGACAACCACAGCATTTGTTGGCTTTGGAAGGTGACTTCCAGCAGTTTCTACTGTGAGGTGAACACGGATGACTCCAGAAGCTGAATGCGGCTTCTGAGAGAAGTCAATCAACTGCAACGCTTTTGAAAACTATCGTCAATGCTGTCAAGCACAAACACAAATACGCTTTCCTAACAACCTATTCGAAGTTGTAGAAACGACGCGATTTAAAAACAATAAAAAACACTGACAGTCATCCATGTGAGGCGCCCCTATTATTATTATTGATTTATAAAGTGCCAACATATTCCGTGGTGCTGTACAAAGTAAATATAGTTAATACTAAGAATCTCCCATGAGGAGATACACTTGTGCACAATCTGTCAGACGTCAGCTATTTACTATCTACTGTAAGTGACAGCAACATAGGAAAATAAGTAATAGTACACTTTCTTCTGAAAGAAACATAAATTTTATGTAATATATATATATATATATATATATATATATATATATATATATATATATATATATATATATATACACACATTTTAAATTTTACACTTTTTTGCATAAGTGGTTCTTTACGTTTTGCTGCTATGCTATGGGATCTGTACGTGATGTGGCATGCGATAGTTACATGAAGCAGCAATAAACAATATCAGTAAATTCCCTTTAGAGCAGCATGGACAAAAGGTACATGAATAATGGAACAAGACATGTAACAAATACTATTTGCAATTTATTGGCTTACTATGGTATGCTATGGTGGCATTACATTTTTAGGTACAAGGATGCAAGTTTCACAGTTGGCCGAAGACCTTATCCGATTAGCTTCTCCCCATCCTAACATACCATAATATTCAATTAGACAGTTGTATGTGTAGTTGAATAAAAGTCCTAAAACCTAAGACTAGCGAATGGCTTGATTCTTCCTGCTTCAGGAAGCTATGCATATTTACCAGTTTGGTTCATAAACTCCTACGCTGCAACTACATAGTGAAGGGACTACGTGTATTGCCAGAATATGTATAATTCATGGAGTTTATTCAGTGCCTTGTTTCTTCTAATAAAGACTGAAATCTCTGATTTATAAACAGTAATTCCAATTTTTCATCAATGCGTCACTGCTTGGGTAGAGTCAAAAGGAAAAATGAGGAAAAAATAGGTTATGAGGAATGGATATAAAGGAATGGGATTGTACGCTGCATTTTTTTTATTACATTTTTTTTTTAGTTTACTTGAAGACATAAACATGTAAAGACGCTTTTGTGAATCAGCAAACCAATGACTTGTACACATGCGCCAATATTTACTTTTGATCAATGAACAAAATGATCAGATTGTCCACTGATTGGAAGTGAATTTTGGGGAGACCGATCGGAAATGATCAATACATGACAATTTTCTCAGTAGCTTTACAGTTAAGCCTGCTACACACTTTCAATTATGATTGGTCAATCATTGCCCAATTTTACCATCTCCATGTAGTGTGAGGGTTTACCTTTTTTACTACTAAATTACGAACTGGGAAATTGATAGTAATGATCAGTTGCGTGAAGATTGGCTCGTGTGTACATAGCCCAACAACGAGAGAAAATGAATTCACTAGCAGCAGAATACATGTAATCAAATAGGCAACAATACAAAACAAGATAAAACCTGCAAGTTAAAGCAGACATTTGGACAAACATATAAAACAATTTATCCCATTTACCCATACATTGTTCAGCTGAACTGATCAATTTTAGACAGATTTGATAATTGTGATAAAATCTTATGCGCCTTAGATCTAGGACTCCTGATTTGATCAAGGATACAATCGGGCAGGTAGGAAAATTTCAATCATCTTTATTCAGAATAAAGTAACTTTGAAATTTGTACTAAAGGCGGCCACTAACGATCCAATTTTTAGCAAAAAAATTGTTCAAGCGATCAGATAATTCTGATTGGAAGTGAAATCTTTGCTTCCCATCTATCACACCCAACAAGAAAATCCAAATTTTGGTTTGTCGAAATTCCAATCAAACGACTTTTTATAATCGTTCGTAATAGATAGTGTCCATCAACTGGAATTATTTACAACCAATCCGATCAGAATTTCTATCGCTCAAATGATTTTTCGCTAGAAATTGGACTGCTAGTGGCCATCTTAAGGGATAAAGGGTAAGAAATGTGATCAGTTTCAGTTTGGCTTACAGCTCCAATCTGAACAAAAACGAAATCGTGGTATGATGCAAATTGTAAAGGACTGCTTTGATGATTGATTGATCATTCAAATATTGATCAGTGCGCCATAAAGATCATTCAAATATTGACCTTCACACCATAAAAACTTTAATGAGAGAAATAGGAGTTTCACAAAGCTTAAAACAATAAATTAAATCTTACAACAAATATCCCAGCAATCCAACACATTTTGTCTTAAGGTAAATAGAAGATCTTAAAATAAACATGCATCAGATACATAGATTACACGATACATACATAGATTTAGGACTATGGTAGGGATTAGATTGTGAGCTCCTCTGAGGGACAGTTAGTGACGACCCTATATATACTCTGTAAAGCGCTGCGGAAGATGTCGGCGCTACATAAATACTAAATAATAATAATAATCAGAAATACTTTTAGAAGCCCTCAACAAGACTCAGCAGAGCTTCTGTTTTATGGGGGCCTCAGTCCTCTCCCATGCTCCAGACTTCACCACTCTACACCCCTTTACTTGCTGCCTTTTCACTGTCTCATTCAGAAGGTAATCATGTAAACACACTCAGAGGAAATATTACATTTTCAGGAAGTAAACACACAACAAGTTGACACTGTAGATTACTCTGATCTGCATATGGGTATTATGGGTGTGCATGAAATAATCAGACATTTCAGGGCCAGATATGGGTACAGCTGTTTGTGAGCTACAATAGCAGGATCTAATGAAAATGATTTCTTTAAGAACACACTATTGGATTTCAGAATGACCAAATTGAAAACAGTGGTGTCCCTTTTTTGTGACTTTCTCCAGTATTACTGAATGCTACTGCATCTAAGTGCTCTGCTTGTCACAGAATGCTGAGAGGTATGTTGTGTGTACACATATAGAAACACATACTTACATCTGCATACATAGCTTGCAACTGCCCCCGATTTTGAAGATAATCCTGATTTAAGACTTATATACATATGTGTGAGTAGAATGAGAGTTGGTCAAATAGCATAAAATACATTCGTTTACCATGGTTTATGCAATCTTTATGTGCGCTGTGTGGGCGCATTAAGTTTACAGGACAACTGCAGTGAGAGGGATATGGAGGCTGCCATATTTGTTTCCTTTTAAGCAATACCAGTTGCCTGGCTATCCTGTTTATCCTCTGCCTCTAATACTTTTAGCCATAGACCCTGAACAAGCATAAAGCAGATCAGGTGTTTCAGATATTATTGTCAGATCTGACGAAATTAGCTGCATGCTTGATTCTGGTGTTATTCAGACACTACTGCAGCCAAATTGACCAACAGGGCTGCCAGGCAACTGGGATTGTATAAAAGGTAATAAATATGGCAGCCTCCGTATGCTTCTCACTTCAGTTACCCTTTAACGTTGTTCAGTGAATATATACCAATGAGTGGTGCTCTCAGTAACCGGTGTAATTTAGCTATGCGTTGGGTCCTTCTGCTATGTCCTGCACGACAGGGCCATTCTCCAAGATGGCTGACGCTTACTTTGTATTTATAGTGTGAGAAAACTGTAAAGCTTATTGGGGCAATGAACGTTAGAATACGTGGAACCTGAACAACAGAAATAAGGAAATTAAAACCCCCATGACCTCTTGTGACTCTGCCAGTTGCCTGTCAGATAGCAAGTTACTGGCAACAGATCACAGTGTACAACTATAAGCGCTTGCCAAAGAAATGTAACATTTTCTTGTAACATGTAATCATGGAAACACTCCTTCATTACGCCTTTACTAGTACATGCTTTGTTTTTTATATATCAATAGTTTTGTGCTTATCAGCGTAATTATCTGCAAAAAGCACAACACACATATCTGACTCCTGATAGCACATTTATACAGTTGACTGAGGTAGGTCAGAACTCCCAATATACCCTAGTCAGTGTGAGGCCAGTGTCATTGTCAATGGTGCAAATGTGAGATACTTTTCTTGTCCTATCAGATTCAACGGTTGAAGGTTACAGCTAATGCCACTGGCTATATGATTACAGGTGAAAAGTCCACATCAGATCAGGCTAATTGGATAAAGAAGTCATTTAGCAGATTAATAAGCAGACTGCCTCTTTTTCCATTTACAGCGGAGGAAGAATGAAAGGAAAGGGAGAGGGGATGCTGCATATTTTGCTCTTTCGTATCTAAAGCCCCATCTACACCATACAATTTTTTGTCCGATTCAATTCGATTCATTGATTCGATTCAATCCAACATGTCCGATCGAGTTTTGCAATGGCAAATTGAATTGAATCCCGATCGGACATGTTGGATTGAATCGAATCGAATCAATGAATCAAATTGAATCGAAAAAAAAATATTGTATGGTGTAGTTGGGGCTTAAAGGTGGCCATGCACTTATAGATGGCCACCAGATTTAATCATCAGATAGATCCCTGCCAAATCAAATCTGATCTGAGAGGGCTCTGTTATTGCCACACACTAGGCATGGATTTTTTTTTATAGATTTCAGCATGAAATTATTAAAGCGGACCTGAACTCAGAACTTCCTCTTTGCTCTAAAAGATCTGATTTGGACTTTTCACCTGTAATCATATATTACAGGCCGCTGGGGAAGTGTTTATTACTAGGCAGGCTCGGCAGGGTATGCAGAGTAGGTGGCAGGGAGCTTTCATAGTTACCTAGTCTGGACGGCTGGATTGGCTTCTTCTTCCTCTACCGCGGTGGCAATGTAACCTTGACATGTCTACTTGGTTTCGATAACATGATATGATCCAGGAGACTGTGTCAGCATTACAGCACCAACTGGTGGTGGAAGAGGGGTGATGGAAGAGCCTGGGGTAGCGCTTCCACATCCGATGACGTGATCGGGACCCAGAAGACTTGTCGGAAGTTCAGAGCCGCCAGTGGAGGAAGAGAAGAAGCCGTCCAGCACAGGTAAATATAGCTACTTACTGCCACACACACACATTTGGCTGCATTAGGCAACATAACGAGATATGTTGATAGAGGTTTACTTTGCACCAGCACCTTTCAAACCAAAAATTTAGTTTGAAGCGGCTAATGAGTAAAATTCTATCAAACCACAGCGTTGTACTGTTTGATGCAGTGCACCACTATGGGCCGCCGATCTGCCGCCGCTCCTGACCACCCGCTGATTGATCTTTATCTTCCATGTGGCTCAATCGACCAATTAAATCAATCTTGGCCAAAAATCAATAGGGCCACATGCATCATTGATTTCTAGCAGATTCAATCAAAATGATCAAAAGTCTACATCGATGGGGAAAAAAAAAAATCGATATGTTCATGGTCACCTTTACCCGGGACACCAGTGGTTGGAAGAATGGTGGAGTTTATAGGCTTGCATTGGCCCAAACAGACAGAGATTTGATAGGAGGCCCTTTTACGCCCCCAAAAATCTTGGCTTACAATGAAGATTATATTGATTTTGTTTTCTACAAAGGTGGAGTTTTTGTTTTTCTTCATATCTCATTTCGTTTTTAACTGTACAAAACAGTCTTATTAGGTTTCTGAATGCATCACGTGTTATTGCTTAGGGGTGGTGTACCTAATGACAGCGGGAGTGTCTTATGACAGGCAGTGTGGAAAAGGGAAGTGTGTTTTGTACCTCTTTCTCATGACAGAAAGTTGGAAGGTGTGTAGCAAAAGCAGACAGACTCCCATTTTCCTCACAAAAGTGACTTCAGCCTAAATGAATGTTTCTCCTCCATGTTCCTATTACAAAGAGCTTTATATGACATGTGCAGGTCTGAGCAGATTCCCTCGCTCCTAGAAATGACGGGAACCATTTTGTGCTATTGCAAATCGCTCTCATTTCCTGGGACTCGTTCCCAGGCTGAGAGAATGAAGGAAGCCTATTCTATTGTTCTGTGCAGCTGCGCAGGTGGAGTCCTGCTATGACATGTAGGCAGTAGATTAGCTGTTACAGTACATAAACACACATCCCAGGTAAGGGATGCTAAGGGGAGAACATTTACTCAGGTGTCACAAACCGCTCCCAGCAAACATGCAAACATGGAATTTTCCACAAGCAGACAAAAAAAAAAAAAGTCATAATTTGGCTAAAAACTAACATCCTGGTCCGCCTGTGTTTTGCTCCTCTAGAGAGAGGGTGTAGTTTGAGTTCCCTCTTGCACATTGAGTCACTGTATGTTTGTAATAAGCATAACATTGATCATTAAAACTAGTTTGCTATTCAGACAAATGTATTGCCAAATCATTAGCACATTATAAAGCAGAGGTACGAGTGAGTATTTTGCTATGTGAATCAGTGTCACCTTCTGAATATTTCAGGTGATGTGCTGGTTAAATCAGTTGTGAACATTTCTGTACTGTACTACAGTGCATGTCCTCCACTGGGTGCTCTGTCCCCACCATTACTGAGCATTGTTCTGGCTTCCACTGCAGGCTGTAGTCACAGGAGGCGTGATGGTGGCCTGCAGCTGAAGCCTGATGGGCCTCCACCCCCCCCCCCCCAAAAAAAATAAAAATAAAAATAAAACATATACATACATACACACACATTATATAGATAGATAGATAGATAGATAGATACACACACATTATCACTGAATGGGAGTGGGGGGTTGGTTGTAACATGTTTGGACATTAGGTTGATATAAATAACAGGGCATGTGGCGAAGTGAGCTGATGTTATGGGTTGAAAGTACATTTTAGAGGTGATGGTTGGGGTGAATTTTATAGGCAACGTTTAGAGGTGAACTTTAGGGTCTGCCTTCCATTACTAAAGGTTCTCAGTCTGGGAAAACACATGAAGACCAGCATCAATGAAAAGGCCACATATCTACTTTTAAAGTGGTGTGAAAAAAAAGTTTTATCCATTGCTGATCCCCTGCTCATCTGTCAGTGTATGGACTGAGATCTTTAACAGTTAAGCCTTGTACACAAGGACTGTTGCCAGGGAGGGGTCGATCCCTCGGATGACAATTTGGCCAATTCTGTTTCTATGCAGGGGATTGAGGGCCAACAGTGCACTGGCAAGGTGAGAGTAAAGAACACTGCCCTCGGTCATTGCTCGGTCAAGTTGATCCGCCAGGAGGACCATTGAAGATCATTGTCCACTGTGCATACATTAGAATCTCTTGAGGGGTGGCCCCGACTGGCCGAGGAACCTCTAACGTGTGCATGGAGCTTAAAGAGGAACTGTAACCAAGGATTGAACTTCATCCCAATAAGTAGCAGATTCCCCTTTTCCCATGAGAAATCTTTGACTTTTCTCAAATAGATCATCTGGGGGTCTGTATGGCTGATTGTGTGGTGAAACCCCTCCCACAGTGTGATGTCAGCACCAGGGTACTGACATCACACTGAGGGAGCCTTGTTGCATTGTGGGAAATGACCGCTGTTTCTAACTACCAAAAAAGCAGCATTTCCTTCCACAGACAACATCAGCCAGCAGTAAAGATGTCCCCATGTGATCAATGTCAAAATGTAAATCATTGAGATTATACAATGGGCAAATACTGACTAAATCATCTAAACATAATTATTGTAAAAATTAAGCCCTTTTTCGTTACATTACTTATGCAGTTCCTCTTTAAGTACATGTAACTGTAAGTACACTTAAAGAGAAACTATAACCAAGAATTGAACTTCACCCCAATCAGTAGCTGATACCCCCTTTCCCATGAGATTTTTTTTCCTTTTCTCAACTGGATCATCAGGGGGGTCTGTATGGCTAATATTGTGGCAAAACCCCTCCCACAGTGTGATGTCAGCACCATGGCCCTGACAGTTTCCTGTCTGTGAACCTCATTGCATTGTGGGAAATAGCTGTTTACATTCCAGCTGCCAAAAAAGTAAGCAGCATCTCCTTCCACTAACATCACCTGCCAGCAGTAAAAATGTCACCATGTGATAAATGTCAGAATGTAAACCAGGGAGAGGAAAGATTTTACAATGGGCAAATACTGACTAAATCATTTATACATAAGAATTGTAAAAATGAAGCACTTTTTTTATTACATTATTTTCACTTGAGTTCCTCTGTAAAATTCTTAAAACAATCGTGCAATATAACTGCACTACTGATTTTAGCTTGGTTTTGAAATTCATGCATGCTACTGGATTCCATCGAAAGTAATAGATTGGCACTAGATTGCCCAGTGGCTTAGGGGGTAGCAGGTGCAGTGAGCTGTACCGCCAGAAAGCAGAAACATCGATTTTGAAAGAAGATCTGGGCACCAGCTCCAATACTTGCAGTATAGTGACACCTTTATTACATCACCAACATACGCATACACAAGGTGATAGTTAGCCTGACAGCCGTTCTGCAGGCAAAAATATTTTTCAAATGTGTATAAATAAAGATTTATGTGTGATCAGAGACAGTACTAGCTGAGTGGTGCTTTTCTACAGGGCCTCTTTCTTCTTTGTTTTTGGAACATCCCCAACATACGCATACACAAGGTGAGTTAGCCTGACAGCCGTTCCCCAGGCAAAAATACCCGCTTCGTAAGAGGCAAAATTATTAACTGATTAACTGGTTAATAATTTTGCCTCTGACGAAGCGGGTCTTTTTGCCTGCGGAACGGCTGTCAGGCTAACTATCACCCTGTGTATGGGGATGTTGGGGATGTAATAAAGGTGTCAATATACTGCTCATGCAGGTTACTGTTGGGCACATTACAAAATGTCAACCCTGAGCTCACCATTTATTTAAGTGAATACCAGTTATACTAAATAATAGTTATACTAAAGAGTGTAAAGCAGCAATATAGAACAGGGGAGCAGGAAGAACAGAGAAAGCAGTGATTATTTTACAAGCACATTTTCATAACAGGGATCAACGAGCACGTCAGCCAGCTTACTATTAGCATAGGCACAGCTTATAGCTTTTACATACCAGCAGAATCTTAATTGGAGTTGTAATCAGTTATGTAAGTATACTGCATTATTGATTGGGGTCCTATTTTAAGCTTTTGTAAATTACCAGTTAATTCTTTTATATGAACAAACTTATCCAGCATTGATAGCACACCAAGAAAAAAAGTAACTGCCCCTTTAGTTAATCAACTGCTTAGATTTCCTTAATAATGACATTCAGCTGACTGAACACAGACAGGCTTGATTGGAGGCAGCTTTGTTCGGTCTGCACCTCATTATATATTTAACTTTACCACAAGACTGACTAAAGTCACCACAAAGCTTCTACTAAAACGTATACCATGATCAAAGGAGATTCCAGATGAACTGAAGGGAAAAAGCTGGTAAAAGACATCAGCCTTTGAAAGGGTTTATTCCTTTTAATTTCCCTTTTATGTATATACCGTATATACTCGCAAGCAAGCCGACCCGCATATTAGCCGACCCCCCAACTTTTGCCTGAAAAACCAGGAAAAAATGATTGACCCTCATATAAGTCGGGGGTAGGAATGCTGGCCGCATGATCCCCCCCCCCCCCCCCCAGTGTGTCCCAGTATAGCTAGTATAGTGCCCAGTATGGGAAGGTAGTGCCTCAGTATAGCTAGTATCGTGCCCAGGATAGCTAGTATCGTGCCCAGGATAGCTAGTATAGTGCCCAGGATAGCTAGTATAGTGCCCAGGATAGCAGGTATAGTGCCCAGGATAGCAGGTATAGTGCCCAGGATAGCAGGTATAGTGCCCAGGATAGCTGGTATAGTGCCCAGGATAGCTGGTATAGTGCCCAGGATAGCTGGTATAGTGCCCAGGATAGCTGGTATAGTGCCCAGGATAGCTGGTATAGTGCCCAGGATAGCCGGTATAGTGCCCAGGATAGCTGGTATAGTGCCCAGGATAGCAGGTATAGTGCCCAGGATAGCAGGTATAGTGCCCAGGATAGCTGGTATAGTGACCAGGATAGCTGGTATAGTGCCCAGGATAGCAGGTATAGTGCCCAGGATAGCAGGTATAGTGCCCAGGATAGCTGGTATAGTGCCCAAGATAGCTGGTATAGTGCCCAGGATAGCTGGTATAGTGACCAGGATAGCTGGTATAGTGACCAGGATAGCTGGTATAGTGACCAGGATAGCTGGTATAGTGCCCAGGATAGCTGGTATAGTGCCCAGGATAGCTGGTATAGTGCCCAGGATAGCTGGTATAGAGCCCAGGATAGCTGGTATCGTGCCCAGGATAGCTTGTAAAGTGCCCAGGTTAGAGAGTTTAGCACCCCCCGCCCTCTCCCACCCACTCCCCCCGCGGCCGCTGCTATTACCTTAGCTCTGCGGCTTCCTATTCCCCTGTCCTGCTCTTCATTCACAGCAGCTCGCCCCACGGTGGCTGCTGCGTGATGACGGAGGAAGAGGCAGAGAGCGGCTTCCTGGTTACTATGGGAACCTCTCTCTGCACTTCCTCCGTCATCACGCAGCAGCCACCGTGGGGCGAGCTGCTGTGAATGAAGAGCAGGACAGGGGAATAGGAAGCCGCGGAGCTAAGGTAATAGCAGCGGCCGCGGGGGGAGCGGGTGGGAGAGGGCGGGGGACGACCCTCAGGCACATCACTCGCAAGCAAGCCGACCCCCCAACTTTTGACCCACTTTTTGTGGGTCAAAAATTCGGCTTGCTTGCGAGTATATACGGTAACTTTGTGTACATAGGATCTCACAACTGTGTATTACAGATAAGGCAACTGCCTAGTAATAAGGGTCTAATTATCAATCACCAAATCAGGAGACTAGGTTTTCATAATGTCACGGACGGACATGTTTACCACTGCAGTAAAGTGAGCTGCTAGTTCCTAAATAGCATTTCTAGGGCCTGGTGCACACCAGAGGAGTTTTTCTTAGCGTTTTGAGTTTTTAAATCTGCTGCTAATGTTATCCTATGTGTCTGTGCACACTGGAGCAATGAGGTTTTGTAAAAAAAAACCCCATAGCATTACATTGGGAAGAGCTTTTGAAACCTCTAAAAGCTCTTTCCAATGTAATGCAATGGGTTTTTTTACAAAACCTCATTGCTCCAGTGTGCACAGACACATAGGATAACATTAGCAGCAGATTTAAAAACTCAAAACGCTAAGAAAAACTCCTCTGGTGTGCACCAGGCCTATGACTCACTGCACACTTTGCCATTATGGCTGACCACATCTGCATGCTCGATGTTGTATTTATGGTAACATCCTTGTTGTTTAGTCCCCATTCCATGTTTCTGCCTACACTATTTCCTAGTAGCACTAGTTTGTTTTTCTTATTATATAGTTTCCCCAAATTATAGCGCTCCCTTATTACAGTACTCTACTATACTACCTCTATTATAGTGCCCATCGTTATACTGTCTCCTCATTCTGGTGCTTTTTATTAATGTGCTCATTATTATTCTGACCTACAATTTAGAGCTTCTTTTTACATTTCCCTCTATTATAGTTTGTGCCATCATCCCCCCCCCCCTCCCCACACACACACATAATGAGGGGAAATGCCAAGGAACCCCTGCAGAGTACTCAAGGAACTCTGGTTGAGAAAGCCTGTTATATAGGCAATCTGCATGCAACACTAACCAACTAACTTCAAGGGTAGCGTTCCAATAAATGGAACATTTCATAAGTGTCATGTAAGAAAAAAAAAAAAAAAAAAAAGAAAAAAAAAAGAAAGCCTGGTTCTCACATATATTGCATTTAACCCTTATGGTGGCCATACATGGTACAATAAAATGTTCGATTATCCCGTTTATTCGATCTAAATGATCAAGTCGAATGAAAGTTGAAAAGATTTCTTTTTTTGATCAAGAAATTCGAACGATTATTCCGTTTTTTCGAGAAAAATCAGATCGGACATGCTGGAAAAATCTTTATATTCAATCTAACGGAATAATCGAACTAAATTATCTAATCGGAAAAAAATGAAAAATTGTACCATGCATGGCCACCCTTATGGTGGCCATACACGGTACAATAAAAACGTTCGATTTTCCCGTTTATTCGATCTAAATGATCGAATTGAATGAAAGTTGAAAATATTTTTTTTTCGATCAAGAAATTCGAACGATTATTCCGTTTTTTCGGGAAAAATGATCGGACATGCTGGAAAAATCTTTATATTCGATCTAAAGGAATAATCGAACTAAATTATCTAATCGGAAAAAAATGAAAAATTGTACCATACATGGCCACCCTTAGACTATCGTGGATATCTATAGATGTTCTGTGCTTGCTGGATGCTGGATGTTTGTTCCTCATACCACACTTGGGCTCTGCTTCCACCAGACCTGAATGGCAGCAGTTTTAAGCACATGAAAAAATGTATTAGAACAGCCCATGTAAATTTATTGTGCCAGTTTCATGTAATGCCTTTTTTTCATGTGCAAAAAATGACTTTCATGGACACTGCGTGCATTCATGCATTGAAGAATGTTGCACGGCTATGGAGAACACAAACTGTAATCACAAGTTATTTGTGTGCGTCTGGAAATCTGTGCATGAAAAAATGCGCCTGGAACCACGTGGATCAAGTGGAAACAAGGCCTTACCGAAGAACCTTTATGAAGCTGGCCTAATATAACATAAAAAAAAATGTGAAACATAAAACGGTGAACTTTTTATAGAACAACTATAAAAGAACACTAAATGGGCTCTACAATCAATACCAAACAAAAAACCTGAAACAATAAAAACAATGCTTCAGGAGGAGAATCAAGCGTCACATACTGGACAAAGAAAAACATCCACACAAGATCTCAGAAGAGAAACGCCATAAGGACCCTTACACCAACAAAAACATAATTATCAAGCCACTTGACAACGAAGGTGATGTAGTTACTATGGGAACATTTGTTCTTCAAGCAAACAGACAGCTTTACAACAAAGCATACTATAATCAGCTACAGGTGGGTTCCATGGTGCAGAACTCAAAGGAATTGAAATAGATGCTCTGTGGACTCTCCTCAAAGCCATCCCAGGTACAGGATCAAATACCAGATAATCCCAAAATGGGCACCTTCCGTATATTAACTAAAATGTATAAGGAAATGCTAAGTCATATAATTTCTGGTGTGGAATGGAACGCTAACAGGAGATATCTTACAAGAAGGAAATTGTGCTGAAGCCCATTAAAAGCAAATTGTCACGATCTGTTCCTGCTGGCGACATTTGTGAACTGTTTGCATGGACCTCCTCTGCTCACCAGCAAATGTCCCCTCTCAATTCAAGAACATTTTGCAATCCTAGGTATGACTACCAGGGATGTCCTAGAACTGCCATTGGCCAGATTTCAGGAGGCATCATGCCATTTCTCTCTATACAAATGATTGGAAACGTTATGAAGTGAACCGTCTCCACAGTGTGCCCATTTATGGCCCAGCCAAAACAATCTTTGCTATGTATAAAAGAAAACCATAAGCCTAAGCCATATGCATGCATTTTCCAGGGGAGCTAATCACATTTTATTTGTACGTCTTTACCGATTCCACCACATTCAAACTGCCTCTAAACTTTACATCCACACATATCAATTTCCTGAACAGCATAACTTTCATCAAAAACAGAATACAGTAATATACAGATTTAGCCACCCACTTCACCAACAAAATAGTCTCCATCCGTCAGGAAATATCCAATCTTCAATCTTCACCTCCCACCTGCTCACAACCTACTCCTTCTCCACCCTGTCCTCCCCTCACCTCCTTCACTCCTACTACCACTGAGGAGGTCAACCACCTACTGCAGACTTCCCATACCACTACCTCCCCCCTTGACCCTATCCCTTCTGATCTACTTCACCCTCACTTCACGGATCTGGCCCCAGTCCACACTACCATGTTTAACCTCTCCCTATCCACAGGCACCTTCCCCTCAGACTTCAAGCAGGCCACTGTACTGCCTCTGCTCAAGAAACCCTCCCTCGACCCCTCGCTACCCTCCAACTACCGCCCGATCTCCCTCCTCCTCTTCGCCTCAAAACTCCTTGAGCGTCTGGTTCACAAACGCCTGACCCAGTACCTCAATGCCAACTCACTACTAGACCCACTGCAATCTGGATTTCGGCCTGCCCACTCAACCGAAACGGCTCTCACCAAAGTGGTCAATGACCTTGCCTTAGCTAAAGCTGAAGGTAAATACACCATTCTCCTCCTCCTTGACCTTTCAGCAGCTTTTGATACAGTAGATCATCCCCTACTCCTCCAGTCCCTCCAATCCATGGGCATTCATGATCTCGCCCTGACCTGGCTTTCATCCTACCTCTCCAACCGCTCCTTCACGACCTCCTTCAATGAGTCCTCGTCCACCCCCAACCACCTCTCAGTGGGAGTCCCCCAAGGCTCGGTCCTTGGCCCCCTACTGTTCTCCCTATACACATCCTCCATTGGCAAGGTTATCTCCTCCATGGGTTTTAACTATCATCTGAATGCAGATGACACCCAAATCTATCTCCACACCCCTGACATATCCACCACTACCATGGACAAGGTCTCCTCCTGCCTATCTGCCATCTCCTCCTGGATGTCCGCTAGGTTCCTAAAACTAAATCTAGACAAAACGGAATTTATGATCTTCCCACCCCGGTCATCCCTGGACCTCCCAGATGTGCAGGTCACTGTTAACCACACTACTATTCACCCTACCTCTCAAGCCCGCTGTCTGGGTGTCACCCTGGACTCCGCACTCTCCTTCACTCCCCACATCCAAAACCTCACAAAGTCCTGAAACTTCCACCTTCGTAACATCTGTAAGATTCGCCCTTTCCTGACCCCTGCCACCACCAAACTCCTCATCCATGCCCTCATAATTTCCCGCCTCGACTACTGCAATGCCCTTCTGTCTGGACTCCCTAAGACCCGAATAGCCCCACTGAAGTCCATCATGAATGCGGCTGCCAGAATTATCCACTCCTCCCATCGCTCCACCAGGGCGGCTCCCCTCCGTGAATCCCTCCACTGGCTTCCTATCCAGTCCAGAATCAGATTCAAGATATTGTGTCTGACCTACAAATCCATCCACAAAACCTGTCCAACCTACATTTCTGATCTTACTCAGAGATACACACCAAGCCGCTCACTCCGCTCCTCCAATGAACTTCGCCTGACCGTCCCCCGCATCACCCAGTCCCATGCACGCCTCCAAGACTTCTCAAGAGCCGCTCCGACACTATGGAACTCCCTACCTCCACCCATTAGGGCAGCCCCCTCCTTCAACACCTTCAAGAAGGCCCTCAAAACTCACCTTTTCACTCTTGCCTACCACCCCTCACAATTGCTCTAAACCCACAGCCGAACTCTGGTCCCCTACCTCTCGTGTCCATACCTCTCCCTCTAGATTGTAAGCCTTTGGGCAGGGTCCTCACTCCTTTTGTGTCCTACCTGATCATGCACCTCTATTACTGTGCACCCATGCTATGCATTTGAGTGAACCTAACTTGCCTAACTCCATGCTCCCATCCAGTGACTGACTAAGCATTACCTTGTACTCATACTGTGCTGTGTGATCTGGTTTTCTTGTATTCCTGTATTATCATATTGCTGTTTGTCACCCCTAAATATTGTCTGTAACCTAAATTAATGTCCAGCGCTGCGTAATATGTTGGCGCTTTATAAATACAACAAATAAATAAATAAATAAATAAATGTTTATTTCAAACCACTGTGACTGTGCAATTCTGCTGGACCAATAAGTGCACTGAAAGATATCATTATAATCTGCAAAATTAAAATGTGTGATCTTCTTACAACCTTTGATATAAAATAGGCACATATATTAGCATATATACTAGGACATCACATACACTTTCTGTAACCTACAATGGTCACTTTGTGTATTGCTTAGATGTGTTTGATAACAGGATCTGGCCTCTGCGTGTTGTACATGGCCTTGAAGCTGGAATTCTGGACAAAACTATTTGTATAAATGGAGAAGAATCAGATCTGTACAGTCCTTCATGTTGTACAGAATGGAAAAATGTAACCTTGCCTGTTGTATAGATTGCAAATTCTAGCCTTTCCTTTTCCCTGTGACTACTCATGCAAAAAGAATAAGAAGTGGATTCCAAAATTTTGCCGATGAAAATTGTAACAAGAGGAAAATCTGTGGAGACACCTGTTCCTTTGGCAGTTACCATAGATGGAAGTTTCCCTTTACCTATTCCTGTGATAGTGACCATAGGTCAAACCTTCCCTACTGCGCCTGTTCCGGTGCCCAAAAGGTAAAAGCTTTCCTGCAGCATCTCTTTCTGTGACAACTTAACCTGTCACATCTATCCCTGTGACGAGTGGCCTAAGGCGAAACCTTCCTTTCCACATCTATTGCAGTGAAGAGTGGCACAAGATGGAACCTTTCATGCCGCACCTATTTCTTCTGATGAATAGCCAAAAGTGGAACCTTCCCTGCCACACATTCCTGTGACAAGTGGCCAAGGGTGGAACCTTCCCTGCTACATAGTCCTTTGATGAATAGCCAAAGGTGGACCTTCCCTGCCACATCTTTTTCTATGATGAATAGCCAAAGGTGGAACCTTCCCTGCCACACATATTCCTGTGACGAGTGGCCAAGGGTGGACCCTTCCACACCTATCCCTGTGACGAGTGGCCAAAGGCAGAACCTTACCTTTCACATCTGTGAAGTGCGCCGAAGGTGGACACTTCCTTTTTTCTGGGAGAACTTCCCTGACTTACTGTTGTGTCTCTAAAACAGGAAAACTTACTATAAAACAGATACAATCTTCCCACCAACCTTTTAAACATTTCCCACTCAATCTGGTTTACTTATGTAGATAGGTTTAGTAGAAGCCTCATGTCTACAGATAACTTTGAGCATCTCCTGGTTCCACACACTTCATCTTCGACTCTCTTTAGCATGACGGATGTCATGCAAACAGCTTTTTCAATGGCATCTCCATTAAATAATGACATCTCATAACTTTATGTATATTACACTTGAGTGAGCTTGCTTCATAATGCATTTATGGACATTAAAAGTGCACACTTATCCTTTCACATTACATTGGCCTACTTAATTGCAATACTTTGTAATTCTGCAGGAAAGCATTCTGATGGACAGCTTTTCAAAATTCACCCAGCATTCCAGTAAAACAAGCTCTGACAAGCACACTCCGATTAACACAAATACAGTTATTTTACTAGAACACAACTCTCTTAATAAGTGAAACAATATCAGAATTCCAATATATTTCCCACGATGCATCACTGCTGAATATGCAAATAATCCTTTGTTGTCTCTGTAAGCTAAACACACCTCCAGAACCAATGAATTGCAATTAGGTATTGTACAGAGCCAATTGCGTTGCATATTCAGTAGTGATGCATCATGGGAGACATCATATGCTCACTCTAACCTGTAATAACTGTTTTAAGAAGGCAAAGTTTTGTTTTGCATTCTAATACACTTATCAAAAAGTGTCCCAATTGAAAAAAAAGGAGGGACCACTATAACAAGAAACCACAGTTCTGAATGATATGAATGAATCTGAAAGTGCAGACTTAGCTTTATTTTTATATTCATAAGAAAGACAAACTTTCAAACATTCATAAAATCCACATGCTCCTAAAGCTGATATGTACTTTTGACTGGGTTTCCAGCTGTTCCAGAGCTATACTAAAGAGTGTAATATACCCAAGACTGCTGTTGCTAACACTGTCAGGAGTAAGCCCCTCCCATTTGTTCTTTTACACCTCTTCATCAATTCTTAAATATATTGGGTGGTTAAGACCTCAATAAGGAAGCTCAGTTCACTTCACTATCTTCCTCACTTATGCCTGGTACACACCATGCAATTTCCCGTCAGATTTTGGGTTGTATATATAATTTCTGAAAAGTCAGATCTGATTCCGATTGTTTTTTCTGATCGGTTTTCCGATCACTTCCGTAAAAGAAAAAATAATTGATCAGAGAAACAATCGGAAATCAGAATGGACCTGTTGGACATCATCAATTCCACTCAAAATCTGACAGGAAATTGCAGGGTGCGTACCAGGCATAAGTCCTATTACACCCTTCCTACTTCCTGGAACTACTGAAAATGTAGACATGTTTTTTTAAATGTAGGTATCCTTTGGTTCTGTCATTTTCTGAAAGGACTTTTTTTTTATTTAAATAACTAAATTCAGAAAGCACCCCAGATCAGAGCAGGATCTTTGTAAATAAGGGGGAAATGTATAATGTAGCAGAAAACCATGGCTTACCAAGCTGTCTTGCTGCACAGTTTAGTGGCGCACAGGCGCACAATATAAACTCTCCTATTTACAGTATAATCGGATGCATCTTATTTGCAGTTAAGATGTTTAGTGCCTAGACACTAGCTTAGAGGCACCAGTGAGCTGAGAGGCAGCTGTCACAGGTTCGCAAACTGCACTCACCATCCTTCAGTCTCGCTGACATTATCGCACCCAGAGCATAGAGAGCTGGATGCATGAGTGCAGCTCCAGGAAGGTGGGCACATCAAGCAGGGGAAGGGATGGAGATGTGACTACCATGACGGTCAGGGAACGGTGGCAGTCAGCACACTAGGGGTGTGGTTTCGGAGGATGAACCCGTACTCATGTCAGAAGCTGAGGTTTCAGTGGAGGGCAGCGGTTAGGGCACCAGCACTTCTATGTCTGTAGGTACCAAATATGTAAATCTTGCCCTGACAATGGACGTTGCCAGAAATCTAAATACCAATCTGCTACATTCTTTCATGTAAAATGGGAGCACCCAGTCCTCATAACTACTGGTCCTCCGTCAGGAACATTTTTCAAAAAGACTTCCGCACAGATATCCCTATTTCACCTGAGAGAATACTACTAGTGATGGTCAAGTAGAGGAAAATAACTTTGAGTTGATGTGAATTTACACAAATTTTTATGCAAATTTATGCAGCTTGAAAATGAACCATTTGAATTTTACTTCAGCAGGATTTGATTGGTTCATTTTCAAGCTGCATACATTTGCATAAAAAATGCATACATTTGCATCAACTCAAAGTTATTTGCATCTACTTGACCATCACTAAATGCTACTAGGTGTGAATGATTTGTTAATACATTCGGAGAACCAAACTAAAACATTATGTTGGCTACTAGCCTACGCTAGAAAACAAATCATTATTATATGGAACAGTGACAGACCTCCAAATAAGAAAAGTGGGATACAATATGTACATAAGGACCAGATCTTGATTAAAGGAGCATACAATAACTGGAATGCAGTAACAGTTTTTTTTTTAGAAAATTGTCAATCATCCACTTTAAACTCAAACTGGATTAAAAAGGTCAAGAGGTTGCTGTATCTTAGTATGTGATCTAATAAAACAGAGGTGACGGCTGGACTGGAGCAGGGGTTAGATGGGAGGAGGGGGGGAGAACTGAGACTAACCATTCTCAAATAAAGGGGGGGGAAGAGGTGGTTTGTTTACAGTCATTGGGTGGATGGGAGGTTTTAGGTTGAGTTATGTGTTAACAAGTATGGTTTAACCAAGCCGATTGAATTGTTTTTCTTCTGTATATCAAAACGTTTCAATACAATGAATCTAAATACAAGTGATTCATCCCTGGGCCATGACAGGAGTAGGTTTGTTTTCCTACACTTCTACAAATTTTACTCTACGGCTAGTTGCTATTACTATTTGACATCAGTTCTGATTAAAGTGCCTGAGTGACATCCAGCAGTGTTCCCCCTGCCTCTCAACACTCTCCTGGCCAATGAAGCAAAAAATCTAGAAAGGTCTCCAGGGAGTGATGTGACCCGGACGTTGCAAGAAGCACTCAGGGCAGCGAAAAGCAAAATAAATGCAGCATGTAACAAATCGTTCCACCCTGTAAATGAGGAAGATGCGGCACGGATAAAAGGTAACTCTCAGGGCGCATTCCTGATAACATCTATGTGAACGGGGCCAAAAAGCCACTCCTTGAAGATACCGTCAAACCACCCATTACAAATTATCCCTCGTGATCACTTACAACACAATCGGTGACAAGCAGTTAGGCTGGTATCAGCAGCACCTGAATCCTGTAAATAAACATTACTAAAAATATACTTATAGGCAACAAGATGTGTTAGTGATCCGTAATTTTCTTTTTCATGGGCATAAAACCAAATTCTTGCATCTTTTATTCCACTTATCTTTTTCTTACCTGTGACATTAACTTCCACTTGTCCTGTCTGGCTTCCAATTGAATTTTTGGCCTCACAGATATATATTCCGGAGAGGCTGTAAGTGACAGGTCCACGGAAGGACACAGTGTTATTGTTCACCTCTGCAGAATCTGGAAGTGACCCATTAGCCCTGTAATAAAAATCAGAGAAGTTTAAAGAGGAACGCCAGTGAAAATAATGTAATAAAAAAAGTGCTTCATTTTTACAATAATTATGTATAAATGATTTAGTCAGTGTTTGCCCATTTTAAAATCTTTTAAATCCCTGATTTACATTCTGACATTTATTACATGGTGACATTTTTACTGTGGGCAGGTGATGTAGCTGCTGCGTGTTTTTTTGGCAGTTGGAAACAGCTGTAAACAGCTATTTCCCACAATGCAGCAAGGTTCCCAACTGCCAGGAGTACCATGGTCCTCAGAGTTTCTTGTGGGAGGGGTTTCACCACAATATCAGTCATACAGCTCCCCCTGATGTTCTGTTTGTGAAAAGGAATAGATTTCTCATGTAAAAGGGGTATCAGCAACTGATTGGGATGAAGTTCAATTCTTGGTCGGAGTTTCTCTTTAAGTCTTTAATTATAAAGATGACAAAACGCTGTTCATTATCATTAAAGCATAACCCCATGAACAAGTCAATTGTTATTGCCTGTTAGAAGCCTCTCCACCAGTAATCTTCTACACTACAGACCTCCACATTGCAAGACTGTGATCTTCTCAGGAAATCCTGTCTCTGCTCCGCCCAGCGGATCGCTCAGAAACAGCTGTATCAGTCTGCAGACAGACTGTACACACACCGGACTGTCACTGGAACGCCCACCCAGCGGGAGGTGACGACGGCCCCGTCGTTGCCTCCAGTCCGGCATGTGTACGGACCTTAATTATCCAAGTGTTTGATGATATTTTCTCACCTTATTAAAGCGGGATTGTCAAAATCAAATTCCATTTACCCACTGCTCTGTGTTTATTATGCAGCCTGCAACCTAATCCTGAATTGCTAGCACTCCAGTCGAATCAGAAATGTTTATGCTGTAATAAATCTTATCTCAGTTGGCCTGCCTCTATTCCCAAATTCCTGCTCCTCACTGATTGGCTGAGGGCAGTTCAGTGTGACACGAGCCTGAGAAGGGAGAAGCTTCTGAAATATGATCTATTCTGTGTTCACATGTGTTTACAAAGCACGCTAGATATGACAGTGCAGTTTCTAGGAAGGAAAAAAAAAGTAAGCGAGGAAATTACACCACGATTGGCTTCAGTCAGAGGTAATAAAAATGGAGAATGCCTGGAGCAGTTTTTTCTTTATTTACTATATAAAATTCACTGAAATTAAAACCTGGACAGTACAATACATATGCTATGTAAGTAGAACAAGTATTTATGTACTTACATATGTGTTTTTTTTCGGAGCTAGTATAACTGTCCCTGCTGCTTTAATAAAACGTCTTTTAAGCCACCAGCAAGCAAAAAAAAATACTCAATTTTCACAGGACTTTTCCACCAACTTTTTGGTACTTTTTTTTTCAATTGCAGCATGCTTAGGCCCGGTTCACATTAGCGGTGGCCGTCCGGAATCGCCGTGCCGGAGCCGGACCGCTTGCAGAACGGACGGAACGGACGCACGGCATAGCAATGAAAGCCTATGCGTCCGTTCACATGCGTCCGTTCTGCCGGACCGGAGCCGGACCGGATCTGGACTCCGGCGTCCGTTCCAACATGCGCTATTTTTTGGTCCGGCTCCTCCGCAGCCGTATCCGGGGCGGAGCCGGACTGCACCATCCGGCCAATACAAAGCTATGAGAACCGGAGAGCGCACAACACACTGGCTAAAAATCCGGATGTTCTACCCCACTTCCTATGCGTATTGAAGCGGCGATTTTGGATGGGGACACATGGGCAAGCATTTTGGAGTGGAGCAGCAGTGATTTTAAACGTGCTGGAGATGTTGGCAGTATGTCGGAGGTGGAGGTGAGTGCTAAACAGCGGAGGGCCTAATTCCACAGGTCCACCTTCTGCTGACCTCCCAGACCCCAACATTTTTATTCCTTTTCTACTATCTTTTGCCAAACGGATCCGGATCGCATCCTGATGAACACCTGATGCAAACTGACCGGATCCGGATCAGAACCGTACGGTTCCGATCCGGATCCGGTCAGGTCATCCGGTCCGTTTGGCAGAGAACCGCAAGTGTGAACGGGGCCTTAACCGTTACTTTTAAACAGAAACATTATCTCCTAGGAGAAAACCTAGGAGACTAAGCGAATTGGATCCGGCGTAGTATTTCTATAGCTAGATAACTGCACAGCAGTGTCTTATGTAAACTGTACGGAGGAAGCTCTATCAGAATCCCTCAGTCTGGTGGCCTTGAAGATGAGAGAGAAGACCTTGAGCAATAGCCTCTGGCTCTCGACCCTCTTTATTCCAGGTCAATAAAACAAATTGGCAGCTGGTCTATCCACCAGAATCTGTCTGCACTGCGATTCTGAAGAAATGTCTATTTCTGAAAACTCTGCACACCTTTGGAAAGAGGCAGATTGTTTAGAGCTGACATTCTTGAAGCAAATAAGTTTCAGACATTTATCTCACAGGTCAAAAGTGCTTGGTGAGTAGATGTGATGATGTGGTTTCTGTGGAGATCTAATAAGATTTTTGTGAAACATTTATTGGAAGCCTGCAGAACTGGAAAGATAAGATACTTGTTGGAAAAACTGCCAGGTGATGTTCTGCCTACTAGTTGCTGCAGCAGGCCTCTCAAAAGGAAAAGAAGAGTCGTACACACACAAACACACACACACACACACACACACACACACACACACACACACACACTCGCCCGCAGAAAACTCTATTCCTTTTCAGGGCTCAGACATTTTAGGGCCAAGTGATGTACAGATGTGTCTTGTTGCTATGAATGATGACAAAGGGCACAATGGAACTGTGAGGCAGGGAACACACTTGTCTGTTTTCGTGCGCGTTTTCTGCACAGAAAAACTGAGAACTCATGTTAATCAATGGGCTAGTACACACTTAATATGTTGTTCGCGCACAGAAAAAAAACTGATATTCTGCATCCTGATTCTGCATATTTTGTCAGTTTTCTCTCTCGACTACATCAGCTGCTGTGAAAAAACGCGTGCGGTTTCCTGAATAGAAACACACTTGGTGTGCAGAAAAAGTATGCAGGAAAACGTGCGCAGAAAACTGAAAGACAAGTGTGTTCCCTCCTGAGAGGGAGGAGTAAGGAGGAGAACAATGCACTCAGCTGAGGGGATACAGCACTCCATACTGGACCGTGTGACTTGTACACACACTACATTCTTGGCAGAGGAGGCCCCATCTGGCCAACTTGGCAGAGAACCCTTTAGCTTGTGTATGAAGGTTAGGATTGGATGGTTCTTAGTCTTGGAAATTCTGGACCGCTTCAGAAGAGGTGGAGATGATTTTCCTTTAATTTGTGGCAAGATTTCAGATATCAGTAAAGGATCTTTTAGGCTAGGTTCACGCATACAGTAAATCTGTAAATTTCCGGTCAAGTCCATTCAGGTCTGCATCAGTTTTCTATCAGTTTTACCTGACAGGATTGGAACTGTACACATTTTTGTGTGAACACACCCATCGCAAACTGATACAAAACTGACAGGACGGGACTGGACCAGAAATGTACACCTCTTATGTGTGAACCAAGCCATAGAAACCTCATTTGAAAACTGACAGGGCAGGACTGGACTGGAAATGCACAGATTTATGTGTGAACTAAGCCATAGAAAACTACAAAACTAACAGGACTGGACTGGAAATGTACAGATTTATGGGTGAATCAAGCTATAGAAAACTCCTACAGAAATGGTGCCAACTGTCAAAAAGGATACCCTTTTCTGTTTTAGGCCAGCCATACACTTATCGATTTTCATATGATCAAATATATAATCTATATATCCCTGATCAGTAATCTACAGTAGCTAGCATTTTACCACCTTCTAGCACTTTTTTATTTATTTCATTATTTATATTTAATCAAAAGTCTGTTAAAAGATGATGAAAATGTCCCCTCTCCTGCCTAATAAAAAGAAAAAAAAATGAACCTTTCCATCAACTTGTATTCTTATTGAAAGTGATAAACTGAGGGCCTAGTCTTTAATAGAGTTTTGATCAATTTGAAGTTTTTATAAAATGAAGCATTGAATGGCCTTAATATAGACAGTATTGTATGGGAAACCTTAGGGTGATGCCACTGGTTGGATAACTATATAGACTGGAAATCCAAAGTTTCTTGAAGCATCAGAGTTTCCTCTGCAGGGTCCTTATGCAATTATCTATTTCCTCTGAGTTTTCTCCAAGAAAATACAGCAAGAACTGATAGTCATTTTTCATCTACTATTAGGTGTTTTTATTTGCCACTTTTTAATAAAAGTTATTTTAAAGAAAATATTAAAAATGATCTCTTAGGAGAGAAAACAATTCAATAAGGGCCCAGCGCCCGTACACAATTCACTTTTTCTCCTGAGTTTTCTCCTAGGTGATATTTTCAGAACTTGTCATAAAACGGCTTTTAAGCTGCCAGCAAGCAAGAAAATACCCAAAATAAAATTGATAGTACTTTTTCACCCACTTTTCACTTTTTTGGGTATTCTATCAATTGTAAAATGATGAAAAGTTAGTTTAAAGTGGATCCGAGATGAAAAACTAACTAACAAGTAACTTGTCTATGTATCTTATCTAAAGTTTAGATAGTTTACACAGCAAATGTAGCTGCAAAAAGCTTCAACAGTATATGATTATTTCTTCCTGTGATACAATGAGAGCGGCCATGTTCTGTTTGTCACATTACACACAGGCAAGCTGCTGTGCATCTCCAGCCCTCAGCCTGCGAAAACTTCACTCCCCTCTCCTCCTCCCCTCTGCCTCTGAAATCTCTGGCTAGTAACACCTACCCCTCCTTCTGCCCAAACTGAGCTCCCATAAGCCCTTGCTACATCGGTCTCAAAGTGCCAAGGCACTGGAGAAGCTGTGGGTGAGGCTTGTTTAGTTTATAGGGAATTTGAGTATTAAAAAAAAAAAGTATTTGGCTTGAGGAATGCCCTATAAACTATATGAAAGGAACACAATTATGCAATGAGTAAAAGTTTGTCTCGGATCCACTTTAAATAGAAGATAACTCAGATGAAAACGTTAAGTGCATATGGGCCCAGGTGTGAACCTCTGATCTAGCTCTAATGTTTCACAAATGTTGTTTATTAATCTCTATAGCTAACCAATAATAAAAACTAGACAGAAACTCACAATTAAAATTTTGATCCATGAAATGAAAACAATGATAAACCTCTAAATGGTAAAAAGTAAATAAAGCACAGACACAGAGCTTACATTCTCCATGTGTACTCGGAAGGTGGTGGATTGGCATCTGCTTTGCAGATCAGCTTCACATCAGCCCTCTTCACATACCAGTTCCCATCAAATCCTTCAATCAAGACTTGGGGCTCATCTGGAGGAAGGTCAGCAAAGGAGAGCAAGACATAACCGACAGAAAAGGAGAACATTAATATTGAATGAGGTGAGAACCGAAATAAATATATTATTAAGACCTTTATGCCTACAGAAAGTCAACCCCGTGGTATTAATTCCTATGAACTTCATAAGGATTATTTTATAGTTCCAGTGTGCAAAGTGGAGCTAAACATAAAGCAAACTAAAAAAGACTGAACTACAGATCACAGAACTTGCCAAAAAGCTCTCTTGATCTTCCATAGCCAGCCAGAATGTCAGCTGCAGCAGTCGGGGAAGGAACCTGAGGCTGAAATCAGGATGTAAAGAGTTGGAGAACTTCAGAGCCCGTTCTATGAGCTATAAGAAAGCTGATGTTACGAGTCAAACTCGAAAAATTGGTGAAGCTAAAGGTGGCCATACACGGTACAATTTTTCATTTTTTTTTTCGATTAGATAATTTAGTTCTATTATTCCGTTAGATCGAATATAAAGATTTTTCCATCATGTCCGATCAGATTTTTTTTCGAAAAAACGGGATAGTCGTTCAAATTTCTTGATTGAAAAAAAAAATACTTTCTACTTTCATTCGATTCGATCATTTAGATCGAAAAAACAGGAAAATCGAACGTTTTTATTGTATCGTGTATGGGCACCATAAGATAAGAGATAGGAACCTTTTGCAGGTGTTTTGGATTAATTAGCTGTTTAGAGTGTCACTTTGAGCCTAGAATATTGAACATTTTAACAATATTGTAATGGTCTGAGATTTTGATTTTGGGGTTTTAGGCTTAATCATCAAAATTATACCAAGTAAAGGCTTTAAATATCTCACTTTGCATGTAAGGAGTCTATTTCATATATTAGTTTCACCTTTTAAGTTGAGTTAGAGAAATAAATAAACTTTTGCACAATATTCACATTTTTTCAAGTTTTACACTTAGTTTAAAGTATCAATGTGGTGTTAGTGTTTGCAGAAACAGGATGGTAATTGCAGCTGCAGATCTTCAGAGTAGAAAATATGTTGAAAGCATCTTATAAAACAGCTAATGGCTAGAAAAATCTTATTTTAGGCACAGCACTGATCAAGTAACAACGTACCGGTACGTGCAAAAAAGCCAAGATGATAGGCTACTATTAAATTGGTCTGTGAAACGTTAAAAGTACACGGCTACATAGTGCATTTCTTGCTCCATTGCTACCTGATATGCTGCTGACACTAAGTGGCTAGCAATGGAGCACAAAACACTCTGATTGCTAGTGGTCATTACAATAATAGCAGTTGAGTTACAGTGATTCTTGACTAGCAATGCATCAATGTCTAGGTAATTGTCCATGTGCCATAGGCCAAGATCTAACCAAAGACAAATGATGTGATCCAATTGACAACAGGCAAGGACACAAAATAAGTTTATTAGCACCGACCAGGCCATCACTCAGACGTGTCAGGAAGGCTTCTATCGTCTGCTGCTGATAACAGAGATAAACCAGCATACCAGGTGTATCTCCACGGAACTCAAGAAGAATGTTTGCCATAGGAGTGTAGCTCACCAGATATCAAGCACTTATGCTGGGCATACATGGCTCGTTTTTGAGCCATCAAGATGGCTCGATCAATAATTTCCGACATGTCCGATCTCCCACTCGATCGTTTCGCTGCTTGATTCCAGATAGCAGTGAATGGGAAAAGATAAGAAAAACGAGCAGAAGATAAGTGAATTGACTGCGGAATCAAGCGGCGGAATGCTCGAGCGGGAGAGCTGAACGGCAAAAACGAGCCGTGTATGCCCAGCATAAGTCATTTTAAGGTGACTATAACAATGTACGGGGTAGATTGACCAAGAGACAGATCTCTCTCTGACCGATTCTGATCAGAGATAGATCTGTTGACTGCCCATACACCGCAGACCAATCCCAGATAGATTTCAGCATGAAATCTTTCAGGAATCAGCCTTGTGGCACCGCTGTGTCCGTCCACCAAAATATTAATGTTGCCCCTCATGCATAAAACTATATCACCTGTCTGACCACCACGAGTGTCCAGCTTTTCTTGGGTCAGTATTATTGTCCCACGTGGCTGCCGCAAATAGCATGTGGTGTGTGTTTGACATCACACATTCGCCACGTAGCTATACACTATAGGCTTGATTCACAAAGCAAAACTGAGTTTAGGCGTGATAAGGGGCTTTTCACCAGGATGCTATGTTTAGGAGGTGATATGTTTAGGCGTGGTAAGTTTAGGCATGTTAAGTTTAGGTGTGATAAGTTTAGGCGTGATAAGTTTAGGCACCAACTGGGTTAGCACCGCAGTGCACAGCTGATCAAAAATTTTGCGCTAGCAAAGTCTGGTGCACTTCACATAGAGTTTAATGGCGCTGCTTTGCGTGGGGGACTTTGCCCGCGATCTAAACTTATCTAAAAACTTATCATGCCTAAACTTATCACTCCTAAACTTATCACGTCTAAACTGGCTTTTCACAAGCGTGGTGCAATGGTTATCACACCTAAAGTCTCTAACTGGGTTAGCACCGCTTTGTGAATCGAGCCCTATGTGGGACAAGAAAGTAGAAGCAAGAGAAGTTGGACATGGGGAATCAACAAACTGCTGGGCAGCCAACAGACTGAATGCACAGGCACAACATTAACATTTAGGGGGTCTGTATGGCTAAATATTGTAAAAATGAAACACTTATTATTACATTATTTTCACTGGAGTTCCTCTTTAACTGCTGTGGCAAAGACAAAAATCATAATAAAACCAAGAACTTCTTATAAAGAAATTTGTATAATCTCGCACAGGATTACTCCATGTTGTACAGGTGCATTAATTATAAGCAATAACATTTGAGATTACTATAGGCAGTTCTGCAGTAACCAATATGTTAATATTGGTTACTGCAGTCTTCGCAATAGCTATTTAATTACTGCAGTTCTCCTTAATTACTGCACTCTTCTTAATTGCTATTAGTTACTCCAGTCTGCTTATTCACTATTGGTTACTGCAGTCTTCTTGTGTTCTACTGGTTACTGTAGTATGCTTACTCGCTATTGGTTACTGCAGCCTGCTTACTCGCTATTGGTTACTGCAGTCTGCTTACTTGCTATTGGTTACTGCAGCCTGCTTACTCGCTATTGGTTACTGCAGTCTGCTTTCTCGCTATTGGTTACTGCAGCCTGCTTACTCGCTATTGGTTACTGCAGCCTGCTTACTTGCTATTGGTTACTGCAGCCTGCTTACTTGCTATTGGTTACTGCAGCCTGCTTACTCTCTATTGGTTACTGCAGTCTGCTTTCTCGCTATTGGTTACTGCAGTCTGCTTACTCGCTATTGGTTATTGCAGTCTGCTTACTCGCTATTGGTTACTGCAGCCTGCTTACTCGCTATTGGTTACTGCAGCCTGCTTACTCGCTATTGGTTACTGCAGTCTGCTTACTTGCTATTGGTTACTGCAGCCTGCTTACTCGCTATTGGTTACTGCAGTCTGCTTACTCGCTATTGGTTACTGCAGCCTGCTTACTCGCTATTGGTTACTGCAGCCTGCTTACTCGCTATTGGTTACTGCAGCCTGCTTACTCGCTATTGGTTACTGCAGCCTGCTTACTCGCTATTGGTTACTGCAGCCTGCTTACTCGCTATTGGTTACTGCAGCCTGCTTACTCGCTATTGGTTACTGCAGCCTGCTTACTCGCTATTGGTTACTGCAGTCTGCTTACTCGCTATTGGTTACTGCAGTCTGCTTACTCGCTATTGGTTACTGCATTCTGCTTACTCGCTATTGGTTACTGCAGCCTGCTTACTCGCTATTGGTTACTGCAGCCTGCTTACTCGCTATTGGTTACTGCAGCCTGCTTACTCGCTATTGGTTACTGCAGCCTGCTTACTCGCTATTGGTTACTGCAGCCTGCTTACTCGCTATTGGTTACTGCAGTCTGCTTACTCGCTATTGGTTACTGCAGCCTGCTTACTCGCTATTGGTTACTGCAGTCTGCTTACTCGCTATTGGTTACTGCAGTCTGCTTACTCGCTATTGGTTACTGCAGTCTGCTTACTCGCTATTGGTTACTGCAGTCTGCTTACTCGCTATTGGTTACTGCATTCTGCTTACTCGCTATTGGTTACTGCATTCTGCTTACTCGCTATTGGTTACTGCAGCCTGCTTACTCGCTATTGGTTACTGCAGCCTGCTTACTCGCTATTGGTTACTGCAGCCTGCTTACTCGCTATTGGTTACTGCAGCCTGCTTACTCGCTATTGGTTACTGCATTCTGCTTACTTGCTATTGGTTACTGCCGTCTGCTTACTCGCTATTGGTTACTGCAATCTGCTTACTTGCTATTGGTTACTGCCGTCTGCTTACTCGCTATTGGTTACTGCAATCTGCTTACTTGCTATTGGTTACTGCAGTCTGCTTACTCGCTATTGGTTACTGCAGTCTGCTTACTTGCTATTGGTTACTGCATTCTGCTTACTTGCTATTGGTTACTGCAGCCTGCTTACTCACTATTGGTTACTGCAATCTGCTTACTTGCTATTGGTTACTGCCGTCTGCTTACTCGCTATTGGTTACTGCAATCTGCTTACTCGCTATTGGTTACTGCAGTCTGCTTACTCGCTATTGGTTACTGCAGTCTGCTTACTTGCTATTGGTTACTGCAGTCTGCTTACTTGCTATTGGTTACTGCAGTCTGCTTACTTGCTATTGGTTACTGCAGCCTGCTTACTCGCTATTGGTTACTGCAGCCTGCTTACTCGCTATTGGTTACTGCAGCCTGCTTACTCGCTATTGGTTACTGCAGCCTGCTTACTCGCTATTGGTTACTGCCGCCTGCTTACTCGCTATTGGTTACTGCAGCCTGCTTACTCGCTATTGGTTACTGCCGCCTGCTTACTCGCTATTGGTTACTGCAATCTGCTTACTTGCTATTGGTTACTGCCGTCTGCTTACTCGCTATTGGTTACTGCAGTCTGCTTACTTGCTATTGGTTACTGCAGCCTGCTTACTCGCTATTGGTTACTGCAGTTAGAACATTAGGATTGATATTAACAGTGATTTATAAAATAATCAGATAATATGTATCTACTTAATGCCACACGGCTTTTATTTTACAGCAATGCATATGGATTTATTTCTGTTAACCCAACACAAAACCATTTCCAGTAATAACTTTGAATTCTGCAACCTCAGCCATTTTTGCTGCATACTATTTAAACAGTGAGCTGGAATTACTTAAAGAGGTTATTTCGCGCAAAAAGTAGGCAGTTAAAAAATGTGACAGATGACAGGTTTTGGGCCAGTCCATCTTTTTAAGGGGGATTCTCAGGGTTTTCTTTGTTTTCAACAGCATTTCCTGAACAGCAGTTGCAAAATCTAACTGACATAATAGTGTGCAAGTGATTAGGGAGGCTGGCTGGTATCTTGCTATTTTGGCAGTTAAACTGTTGTTCAGGAAATGCTGTTGAAAACAAAGAAAGCCCTGAGAATCCCCCTTAAAAAGATGGACTGGCCCAAAACCTGTCATCTGTCACATTTTTTAACTGCCTACTTTTTTCGCGAAAGAACCCCTTTAAGATAGAATATTGGCCTGGATTCTTTTAAAACGTAGCATATGTTTGTAACTTTTACCTGGGTCATATCAGAAAATAGTGGAATTGCTGAAAGTTTAGTGGACTGTTTGTGTACATACACATACCTAGAGTCACACAGCTGCAATTTTACTAACCTTTCAGTAACCATTTTTGTTCTGATAAGGCCCAAGTAAGATTTTCAAACTTTCACTACCGAATGGGGGACAAGTGTTAATAAATGCAGTCCAAGGTTGCTGGAACACCTATGTTCTCCACCCTCAGTGAGTTTTTAAATTTCTCATGTCCCCAGAAAGAGCAGTCATCAGAGTTTGGCATCTACTTACAAAGCACAGTAATGGTGGTATTCTTTGTTACTCTCTCAGTCTGGTAGTTTATGACACAAGTCAATAGCTGCTTGTGGGCCTCTCGGGTTGGCACGAGTTTGTAGCGGCTAATCACGGTGACAGTCCCATTGTCGTTCTTAATCTCTTGATATTCTGCCTCTCCTCTCAGATGCGTCTCCCAGGATATCGAGCTTGGTGGCTTCCCATTGGACGAGATGCAGGTTGCCACAACCATCTTCTCTCTTGACAGAGGAACTGCCACTAGCTTTTTAGTTGTCACTACCATTTCGTTTTCTGGTCTAGCTGTAAAATGGAAAAACAAAAAAAAAAGTTCTCATTATAGATCGTATTGCACTGTACATGATTTCATCATACAACAATAGTGTTTACAGACAGATACCAATTTAATTCAAACTTCACTCACAAGGCATATCTGCGGATGGCGCTGTGCTGCATGACATATGACCAACCTGCTGTGACCCCTTCCTCCGAGTGCGGTCAACAACCAGGGAAATACTAGGGGAAATACTACTTCCCCTGTGCCTCCATAGTGTGTCCAAGCAATATTATACCTTTCACAGTATGTCCCAGCTCCCCTTTACCTCCATAGTATGTCCCAGCTCCCTGTAATCCCATAGTATGTCACAGCTCCCCTTTACCTCCATAGTATGTCCCAGTTCCCCTATACCTCCATAGTACGTCCCAGCTCCCCTTTACCTCCATAGTGTGTCCCAGCTCCCCTTTACCACCATAGTATGTCCCAGCTCCCCTTTACCTCCATAGTATGTCCCAGCTACCCTTTACCTTCATAGTGTGTCCCAGCTTCCCTGTAATCCCATAGTATGTCCCAGCTCCCCTATAGCGCTATAGTGTGCCCCAGCTCCCCTGTAATCCCATCATATGTCCCAGCTACCCTTTACCTCCATAGTATGTCCCAGCTCCCCTGTAATCCCATAGTATGTCCCAACTCCCCTTTACCTCCATAGTGTGTCCCAGCTCCCTTTTACCTCCATAGTCTGTCCCAGCTCCCCTGTAATACCATAGTATTTCCCAGCTCCCCTTTACCTCCATAGTATGTCCCAGCTCCCCTATAGCTCTATAGTGTGCCCCAGCTCCCCTGTAATCCCATAGTATGTCCCAGCTACCCTTTACCTCCATAGTATGTCCCAGCTCCCCTGTAATCCCATAGTATGTCCCAGCTCCCCTATAGCTCTATAGTGTGTCCCAGCTTCCCTGTAATCCCATAGTGTGTCCCAACTCCCCTTTACCTCCACAGTGTGTCCCAGCTCCCCTGTAATCCCATAGTATGTCCCAGCTACCCTTTACCTCCATAGTGTGTCCCAGCTTCCCTGTAATCCCATAGTATGTCCCAGCTCCCCTTTACCTCCATAGTATGTCCCAGCTCCCCTGTAATCCCATAGTATGTCCGAGCTCCCCTGTAATCCCATAGTATGTCCCAGCTCCCCTTTACCTCCATAGTATGTCCCAGCTCCCCTGTAATCCCATAGTATGTCCCAGCTCCCCTGTAATCCCATAGTATGTCCCAGCTCCCCTATAGCTCCATAGTATGTCCCAGCTCCCCTGTAATCCCATAGTATGTCCCAGCTGCCCTATAGCTCTATAGTGTGCCCCAGCTCCCCTGTAATCCACTAGTATGTCCCAGCTCCCCTATAGCTCTATAATGTGTCCCAGCTCCCCTGTAATCCCATAGTATGTCCCAGCTTCCCTGTAATCCCATAGTGTGCCCCAGCTCCCCTGTAATCCAATAGTATGTCCCAGCTCCCCTATAGCTCTATAGTGTGTCCCAGCTCCCCTGTAATCCCATAGTATGTCCCAGCTTCCCTGTAATCCCATAGTGTGCCCCAGCTCCCCTGTAATCCCATAGTATGTCCCAGCTCCCCTATAGCTCTATAGTGTGCCCCAGCTCCCCTGTAATCCCATAGTGTGTCCCAACTCCCCTTTACCTCCATAGTGTGTCCCAGCTCCCCTTTACCTCCATAGTGTCCCAGCAATCCTATACCTTTCACAGTGTGTCCCAGCTCCCCTATACCTCCCTAGTGTGTCCCAGCTCCCCTGTAATCTCATAGTATGTCCCAGCTCCCCTATAGCTCCATAGTGTGTCCCAGCTTCCCTGTAATCCCATAGTGTGTCCTAGCTCCCCTGTACTCCCATAGTATGTCCCAGCTCCCCTGTAATCCCATAGTATGTCCCAGCACCCCTTTACCTCCATAGTATGTGCCAGCTCCCCTGTAATCCCATAGTATGTCCCAGCACCCCTTTACCTCCATAGTGTGTCCCAGTTTCCCTGTATTTCGGGTGTTCCACATCTCTGATGTGTTTCCTCCTACATTACAACCCTCCCCAGTGAACTCTAGGGTCATGAAGCTAATCTAATCATCCTAATCTCCCTTCTGTAACAAGTGGGGTCCCCTTAAAGGACATCCAAGGTGAAAATAAACGAATGAGATAAACAATTGCATCTATCCTCCTTCTCCTAAAAATGACTTTTTTTTTTTAGGTATCCCACAGTTTTATTTTAGATTTAAATCTAGTTTTTACTGTTTCATTGTCTCTGCTCAATTACACATGCATTGAAGTATGCCAGAGCTCAAATCTATGTACTATTTACCCTTTTTATTTATTTCCTGCTCTCAGAAACCATTTATTGACAGGAAAGTGTTTTATGGTTGTAATTCCTTATCAGTGGGTGCTACACTATAGTCCGACCCAGTCCTGACCCAGACAGAAACGGTCACTTGCATACATGATGTTTAACTCTTAAAGAGACTCCGTAACAAAAATTGCATCCTGTTTTTTATCATCCTACAAGTTCCAAAAGCTATTCTAATGTGTTCTGGCTTACTGCAGCACTTTGTACTATCACAGTCTCTGTAATAAATCAACTTATCTCTCTCTTGTCAGACTTGTCAGCCTGTGTCTGGCAGGCTGCCAAGTTCTTCAGTGTTGTGGTTCTGCTATAAACTCCCCCTTCCAGGCCCTTCTATGCACACTGCCTGTGTGTTATTTAGACTAGAGCAGCTTCTCTCTTCTCTCTTATCTTTTACAAGCTGGATAAATCGTCCTCTGAGCTGGCTGGGCTTTCACATAGTGAGGAATTACAGACAAGGGCAAAGCTGTTTGCAGGAAGAAAAGAGCAGCCTGAAACTTCAGTGCATGAGAGATGCAGGGGGAAAGAAACACACAAATGATCTCTTGAGATTCAAAAGGAAGGCTGTATACAGCCTGCTTGTGTATGGATGTATTTTCTATGTGTGGACATACTGTACATCAACCTACTTCCTGTTTTGGTGGCCATTTTGTTTGTTTATAAAAAAACTTTTTAAAACTGTTTTTAACCACTTTTAATGCGGCGGGGAGCGGCGAAATTGTGACAGAGGGTAATAGGAGATGTCCCCTAACGCACTGGTATGTTTACTTTTGTGTGATTTTAACAATACAGATTCTCTTTAACACAGCATAATCATTTGTGTGCTTGACACTGTACATACACGTCTATCTCATTATGTCACGTCATCTCGGTTGTCCTTTCTACCTTTCTCCCCGACAGCTTACCTGCTGCAAATGTGCCGACATGACCAGCATTTCCCACTCCTCCCCATAACAATTGCAGCCCTCATTATCCACCTTTTTAAAAAAAACAAAAACAAAAACCAAAATGCAGCTACTGTGCTTATCCCAGTAAAACATTGCTGCCACCATTTCTCAATCCCCCCCAGCATTCTCTCCTCCCGCCCATAACAAGTAGTGCAGCTAGCATAACTCCTCCCCCCTTCATCCCCACAAACCACAATTGTCTGCAGTACTTCTTCTTCTCCCCTCAAAGCATATGCAGCCACCATGCCCACATTATCTATGGCAGGCAAGATACCAGCTGCCTGGCTAACCTGCTGATCCTCTGCCTCTAATACGTTTAGTCATAGACCCAGAACAAGCATGCAGCAGATCAGGTGTTTCTGACATTGCCAGATCTGACAAGATTAGCTGCATGCTGGTTTCTGGCATGATAAATCACTTGGGCTGCCAGGCAACTGGTATTGTTTAAAAGGAAATAGACATGGCAGCCTCCCTATTCTTCTCACTACAGTTGTCCTTTAAAGCATATCTGATTTACAAACCACGTTTTTTTCATGCTGCCATTGTATTGTGTGATCTTTTAGAGGTTTTGTGAAGTTCTTTCAAATAAGACCTACATAATTCCATATCTGTTTTAAACCTCCCAAGAAGTCATATTAATATATTAACAATCTCATAAAAGGAAAGCTGCTACAAATAATGGCATACACGCTGTATTTCTCTGTCTCCTTACAACCTATCATTAAAACACCCAGGAGAGTCAGCTTCACCTCAGCCTCTCCAGGGACCAGAGCTGCTTCTTCCTCATCTTCAAAGAGCTACTAACCAGTCCTCCACTATTGCCTTTCATGCTACTTCAGCTAAAGCTGGCTGGCATTGGAAGACTGCGGCAGATTTCCTCACTGGCAGATTTCAGCGATAATGAATAGAAATATAAACATGAAGAAGCTACCAAGTGTGTGAGAAGGATGCAGTTAAAGTGTTGGAAGAAAACATGTCTGCATAATTTCCAAATAAAAGCTGTTCCAGCATATGGTGCGCTGGAAGGATATGCAAAAACACAGTTATGTGGGCACAAGGACGTACCTCTCTGCAGCGTGTATTATGTAAAGTCTGTACCAGCGCTAACAAGAGCGGCAGGTCCACGGCAAACAATGTTCATCATAAAGGCAAACAAGCCATATTTCATATGCAAACGCACGGCTAATGTGAAATATAGAGCTAGCGCAGAGCTGCACTTGCCTTATATTGGACTCTATTATACAGGAAACTGATCTTTTGATATAGTAAAATCTACATATGGATGCAAAAGGTCTTTGTGAGAGCTGAACGTAAAAGTGGCAATCACCTCATAGAGCTCAAATTATTTGCATATTGGCAATTCTGCTTAAAGAGAATCGGAAGCAAGTTTATTTTTTCTTTTTTAAATATAAGTCAGTAGATGTAAATAAGACTAATTAAGTGAGGCCATTACCACATTTCTGCTGCCTTCGATTCGTCCACAATTCTGTAAACTAAAATCTGTCTTTCCAGGACAAAGATGGCCATGACCCCAGAATTGTTTCCAGGTCACAGCATAGCCTTCTGTGTGTTCGCCATAGCACGACACCCGGCTCTCTCCTCACAGTGTCCCGGAAAGGGATGGATGCATTGCGCATAGCTCTGTACGCGCCATGGAGGGTGGCAAAAATTAGAAAGGGGGTGGAATGGGGCGGGGATTGGCAGCGATTGACATAGGCTACTGTAAACAGCTCTACCTCTTCCTAGAAGCATATTCTACGACCCAGTGGGTCACAGAGAAATGAAAATCAATTATGTGGACTCGTTTAGGGAATACTGCAGAAGATCAGGAAAGTAAGTGCTCATTATGATTGAGGCTTAAAAAAGAAAAAAATTTGGTCTTTAAAGTGTGGTGTTCCCCAATCTTATATCAGTGATGCAGGTCCGGCCGGAATCCTCCGTTCTGCCGCAATCAAACCCCGGTAGACGGCTCAGTCCAGCTCAGTCTGACTGATGTCTGCCTGGGCCTTCTGTGCTTGCGCAGAAGGCCCCCTGCTGACCTCACACAGCCGCTCACCGGAGCAGATTGTGGCTGAATGGCGGCACTGAGGAGGAAGGCGAGGGATGCACCCGTGCTTATGGGGCTGGAGGAAGCCCCGGGTAAGTAAAAAACATTATTTTTAACCATCTCTAGGTCACTTTAAGTGTTTGGGTATGATCACAAGACAGTTATCAGCATAATAGCAGTAATGGGTACTGCTGGGAAAATTAGTGTTAGGGACACATGGTCCAGGGTTAGGAATTCAAGAGTGCAAGATTTGGTGTTCAGACATATGCTGGGGGAAGGTTAGGGCTAGGCATTGGACTTTGTTTAGTAGTGCATGAGAATTATTTTACGTAGAACATATAGTAGGGACTAACTCATGATTAAGCTAATTTCCTGTTTACCAATGCAATTTTGATTCTGAGAAACAAAAAAAATTTGCAAGACAGGAGCTACTCCTAATGTATTGAGAAGCCACGCTCTGAAGCAGTGCTGCAACCTCCAGGCCTCCCCGCTGGCAGTCATGACTTGTTACTCAGCTCTGCTTTATATTACAGCAATGGCTCTTTCGAGGAAAACAAAACACTTGATGACTAGATGCATTGTAGGCAAACAAGTTGCCTGGCCAGAACTTTTGTTCAATCAAAGCCAGTTATACATACATCAAAGGTCAGCGCAGGTTTAGAAAGTCATATGTAGGGAATGGTAAATTCTTCACCACAATATATCAAATGCTCAGAGGTAGATATCCGCCAAACATCAAAACTAGAAAAGGCTTACCAGCTCCCAACAACCCACATTATAAGGTTGTAAAATGGCTCAGGTCACAGATAACGTCCAGGGAACATCAGACGTCGTGAAGATCCAGTGGACATCCGTATGGAGGTAAAGTTTCAGGAATTTATATAGGAAAACAAAAACGGCAATATCTAAGCGTAACCCGTTTATTTAGATAAAATTTCTTTAAAAGGCAGTAGGCCGCCTGTTACCTTCCCGACCGGTTTCGCAGTCTTGCCGGTCGGGAAGGTAACAGGCGGCACCATTGTCTATTGATCTACGATTGACCATTACATGCGCGCTAATCTTCAGGGGTTCCCCGTTTATTGGCCCCGTATGTGAGTTATCGTTTTTTTATCTACTGCCTTTTAAAGAAATGTTATCTAAATAAACGGGTTACGCTTAGATATTGCCGTTTTTGTTTTCCTATATAAATTCCTGAAACTTTACCTCCATACGGATGTCCACTGGATCTTCACGACGTCTGATGTTCCCTGGACGTTATCTGTGACCTGAGCCATTTTACAACCTTATAATGTGGGTTGTTGGGAGCTGGTAAGCCTTTTCTAGTTTTGATATCTACCTCTGAGCATTTGATATATTGTGAAGAATTTACCATTCCCTACATATAATGACTTTCTAAACCTGCGCTGACCTTTGATGTATGCCTGACTTCTGAACTTTTGGACATTGTTCTTCTTAGCGGCGGTTCCATTGTCCCTTGGCGCTGATATATTTGTTACTATATATTACAAAGCCAGTTATAGTTCCTACCACCTACCAGTCAACTTTGAATGTCACGGGCCAAACAGAAGCTTGCTTGCGTTCGAAGGCCGCCTGCCAGATTTTGAAGCAGTAATTTGGGGGATTCTGGGACCTTATTAGCAATATACTCTAACCAATTCCCTGCCACATGTTTTTTTCCCTTTCTGTGCAAGAGCAATTTTCACATCATGCTCCTCCCATTCATTCGCCAATAACTTTATCACTACTTATACTGAACTGATCTATATATTATTTTTTCAAGGACAAACTAGGCTTTCTTTTGGCAGTACATTTTGCTAAGAATTATTTTATATGCATTTTACATAAAACCCACGTATTTTATTTGTCCCGGTTATTACAACGTTTAAATTGTGTCCCTAGTACAATGTATGGCGATAATATTTTATTTGGTAATTAAGGTGTATTTTTTTCCATGTTTTTTTTTTTTTTATACCATAACAAGAATTACAAGCCTCTATATTAAAAAAAATAACAGCAATATACCCTCATGACATACATATTTAAAAAAAATGTCCGTAAGGTATCTATTTATGTAGTTTTTTTTTTTTTTTTAAATGATGCAATTTTTTTTACAAGTGTTTTATCTTAGTAACTATGGGGTAGGGGTTAAAATACATTCTATTTTTCTATGTAAATGTGTATAATGGTGTATTTGGGTGTAGTTTACTTTTTAGGCCACAAGATGCCAATACACATAGTTCCTGATTACTGTTAACAGTAGACAGGAACTAGTGTATGCATCTGTTTACTTTCAGTTTTGGTGAATGAGAGGCTGCGTCTCCCTGACATAGCTCTTATTCATCACAGGCATGGTGATCAGGGTTGGGAACAGCTGTTTCCCATTCCCTGATCACAGAAGTACGGCACAGTGGCGAAAGCGAACGTGTGCAACGCAGCGATCTGAAGTACACAGGGGCGTATACATATGTATCAGCGGTATGCAACTAGTTAAAACCTGAAGTTTGTTGTATTTCTGCAGCTGCAGTCAGTGAGAATGCACCCGGAATTCACTATTAGATTTACCAGCTACCAAGTCAGTGATAAAGGGGAAGGGGCTTCATGAAAACACCAAAAATGTCTCTGCAGGCTGTTAGGTGCCCCTTGCACAATTTTCAAACCCACCATAAACTATAAAGTGGAACCACAATCACCCTATATATGTCTACAATGAATGCCATGTACTGCCATACGATAATGGCAGTTCTCTCACTGGGAGAGAAACAGGATATGTCAATTTCTAAAAGTTGCAGGACTTTCAGACCAGTGTTTTCTTGGCATTTCCTATATAAAGAAAGTGTCACTTACCACTGGATAAAATGGTGGAAATGTGAATGTTGATAATAGTACACGGTACTACAGTCATTGGTTGGTAACGACAGTGTCTCACACGCAATGGAAGCCTCTAAAACCTTCTCATATTAACCTGCTGAGCGTTCTGGACGAGCTGAGCTCGTCCAGAGACGCCGGAGGGTGCCGCTCAGGCCCTGCTGGGCCGATTTAGACAAAATAAAAAGGAGCACACGCAGCCGGCACTTTGCCAGCCGCGTGTGCTACCTGATTGCCACCGCAGTGCGGCGATTTAACGCGTGCAGCGGCGAAAGAGGGTCCCCCCAGCCGCCCGAGCCCAGCCGGACCAAACAGTTCCGGCCAGCGCTAAGGGCTGGATCGGAGGCGGCTGACGTCCATGACGTCACTCCGCTCGTCGCCATGGCAAACGGAGTGACGTCTGGCGTCCATGACGTCACTCCGCTCGTCGCCATGGCGAGCGGAGTGACGTTCTGATCGCCGGAGGCGATCAGAAGTGCGGATTAGGAGCGCCCTCTAGTGGGCTTTCATGCAGCCAACTTTCAGTTGGCTGCATGAAATAGTTTTTTTTTAATAAAAAAAAAACGTCCGGTCGCCAGCCTGGCGATCTTATTAGAACGCCAGGCAGGTTAAAACATAAGCTACACAAAGTAGTGCTTTTCCAAGCAAAAGCTGACAGTGGGCAGGTGTTTTTTAAAACATGCTGGCCGCTGCGTCACGCTCTGCAAAGTCTGACAGAAAGGTGGGCCCTACCACCACTCAGCTATGGGTCAGAAATTTAGGTCTGACTCATGTACAAGTCGACCCCTATACGTTTATTTAGTGAGTTAGACCTAAATGTCTAGACCAGGCTTTCTCAACCAGGGTTCCTTGACGACTCTGCAGGGGTTCCTTGGCATTTTACCCCATCGTAAAGGAAGTACAATAGAGCACATTAAAATAGGGGATACTGTAAAAAGAAGCCTTAAATTGGGGGTCAGAATAATAATGAGCACAGTATAATGAGTGGCAGTGTAATAGAAGGTAGTGAAATTAACAGCCTAATACACAACTCCACTGCGCTCAGTCACGGTGTCCACACGTTAAATCACCATTGAGTGCTGCTCCACCGTTACTCAGGGCTCTTTCACACTACAGGCAGCGGTGAAAGGCTAAAACGCTGCGTTTTGGCTGCAGGCGTTTTGAAGACGTTTTGAAGGCGTTTTAACGCCTCTACATTACAGTCAATTGTAATGAGAAACGCCGCGGTAGGCCCAGAAAAAGCGCCTGGGAGCGTTGAAACGCAACGCTCCAAAACGCAGCGTTTAGTGTGAATGGTAAAATGAAAGTCTATGGACTTTCTTTTACCTAGGAAAACGCCAACTTCGGCCGTGGCGTTAAAACGCCGAAAAAGCCCTCTGGTGTGAAAGGGCCCTCAGGGATCAGAGTAAGAAAACTGGTAAAATACAGAAAAAAGGAAAAGAGAGGAGCGCTCTCTGGTGTATTAACCTTTTAATAGTGCAGCTAGGCGCAAGGCAATAAAATAACACTTACAATGTGTATATAAAATCAAAGCTCATCACATAAGTCAAGTACGTCACCGCGTCCTGGTGTAAATTCAACCGCTTGGCTGGCCTCCGCACTATGGCCAGTACTGTGTATTTTTATGGATCCTAAATGACCTGCTTGAAACAATCCAGTTAAAAGGATAATAGTAATAATGATGCGAGCACCATACAGTAATAATGATGCGTCATTGCGTCATCTGACGAAGGCGTGGAACGCCGAAACGCGTCATGACGCAATAGACGCAGGGCAGCTGCCGAGTCTCCGTGTTCCAGATCCCGCCGTCGCTTCTTAATTCCAGGATTCCCCGCAGTACTGGCCATAGTGCGGAGGCCAGCCAAGCGGTTGAATTTACACCAGGGCGCGGTGACGTACTTGACTTATGTGATGAGCTTTGATTTTATATACACATTGTAAGTGTTATTTTATTGCCTTGCGCCTAGCTGCACTATTAAAAGGTTAACCAGCCGGGCGGTATGGACGAGCTCAGCTGAGGCTGCCGCTCAGGCCCTGCTGGGCCAATTTTTTAAACAAATAAAGAGCAGCACACGCAGCCGGCACTTTGCCAGCCGCGTGTGCTGCCCGATCGCCGCCGCTCTGCGGCGATCCGCCGCGAGCAGCGGCGAAAGAGGGTCCCCCCCAGCCGCCTGAGCCCAGCGTAGCCGGAACAAAAAGTTCCGGCCAGCGCTAAGGGCTGGATCGGAGGCGGCTGACGTCAGGACGTCGGCTGACGTCCATGACGTCACTCCGCTCGTCGCTATGGCGACGATGTAAGCAAAACAATGAGGGCCGCTCATTGCGGCCTTCCTTGTTTATTCTGGGCGCCGGAGGCGATCGGAAGAACGCCTCCGGAGCGCCCTCTAGTGGGCTTTCATGCAGCCAACTTTCAGTTGGCTGCATGAAATATTTTTTTTTTTATTTAAAAAAAACCCTCCCGCAGCCGCCCTGGCGATCTTAATAGAACGCCAGGGTGGTTAATACACCAGAGAGCGCTCCTCTCTTTTCCTTTTTTCTGTAAATTAACAGCCTAACCTACTTTTAAAGACAATGTCTCCGGAAAAATAAATGCAGGGGTTTTCGAGATTCCAAATTAGTTTGCAGGGGTTCCTTGAGGTCCAAAAGTTATTTGCAGGGTTCCTCCAGGGTAAAAAGGTTGAGAAAGGCTGGTCTAGACTTATAGTCGAGTATATACGGTATTTAACATATCTTAAGAATAAAACATGTAGCACCTTATGGTGACACATGAATACACTGCTGTGATCATCTTACCTAGTACAGTGAGGTTCAATTGGCTCTCCCGGTTTCCAGTTGGGAATGTAGCAAACTCGCATATATATGCCGCGTTATCTGTTAACTGTAAGTTTCTTATTTGGATGGTGCCATCATGAATGGAGGGTTTCAGGAACTCCACGCGCCCTTTGAATGGTTGGAGGATTGATACACCCATGGCCGGATTAAATATAGCAACGTTCTGCTTTGATCCATTTGTTGATTTTTGCCATGTGACTTGTGTAATCTTTACATTTGTCATAGTATTGACGAAACTGCATTGAAGGACAGCATCGCTGCCGATGTAACCCGAGACTGCATCACTGACATGTACTGCTTGGGAATGGACACCTGAAAGGCAAAGAAAACACAATTCAATAAAAATAATGAGAAAATGAATACACAAAAGTAGAAGCTGTGACAATGATTGATATTTGAATAAACGTTGGCAGCAGAAATAGAGGATATGCTTACAACATACGTAATTAGAGGCCATCTCAAATGGAATCTGAAGTGAGAGGGATATGGAGGCTGCCAGATTTTTTTTTTTTTTTTTAAACAATACCAGTTGCCTGGCAGCCCTGCTGATCTATTTGGCTGCTGTAGTGTCTGAATCACACGCCTGAAACAAGCATGCAGCAAATCCTATCAGATCTGACAATAATGTCTGAAAACACCTGATCTGCATATGCTTGTTCAGTGTCTGTGGGTAAAAGTATTAGAGGTAGAGAACTGCCAGGCTACAGTATTGCTTAAGGCCCGGTTCACATTAGCGTTCCAGGTCCGGCTTCCCCGGACCCGGAACGCTCCGTACACAGCGGATGGTGAATGGATACATTGTTAATCAATGTATCCATTCACACTCGTGCGACCGTCCGGATCCGATCCGGGAACGCAGCTCCGGGACGATCCGGCTTTTTTCCAACTTGCTCCATTTTTTTCCGTCCGTCCCCGTGCGGCTGCAGACCCGGGCCGGATCCTGACCCGAACATGCGTCCATGCTGTGCAATGAGAAACGGATGTTTCTCATCACACTGGCAATGGGACCGGATGCTTCCAGCACCGGTCCTATGCCACTTGGGGGGCCCGGACTACACGCCGGTATCCCCCATGCTTGCGGTGCCTTTCTGGCACTGCAATGTATCTAGTTCCGGCTACTTTATTGTAGCCGGAACTGATACATTCCGGATCCGCAACTGGTGGCAACTTGTGGCCACCGCAGAGACCCGTACGGTCTCTTTGCGGCCCCCGGACACTTGCGGACTCGAACCGCAAGTGTGAACGGGGCCTAAAAGCGGGAAGCGACTGTACAACTCACCTGTCAGCGCCATCGGGAAGTTCTGCAAGTCTTCTCCCCATCACGCAGTTCCAGGTCTCCTCTCTGATGCCCCCTAGTGGCGTCTCTTATTGCTGCACCACTGGAGGAGTCGGAGAGGAGATACAGAACTGCGTGATGGGAAGAAGACTTGCAGAAGTTCCCGGCAACGCTCACAGGTGAGGTGTACAGTCGCTTCCGCTCGCATCACTCTGCATATTAGGCGGGGGAGACTGCCTAAAACGGGGGACATATACTAGGGGCAGATTACTTAATACTGGAGGGTACAACTAGCAATTTATGCTGGGGGGGGGATAACTAATCCTGGGGGGCATATCTGGCTATCTGTACTGGGGGGAGACTACCTAATGCCTGAGGCACATTTGGCTATGTATAATGGGGGCTACATAATCCTTGGGGGCACATCTGGCCATATATACGGGGGCTACATAAACCTTGAGGGCACATCTGGCTTTACAGGGGGAGGGGAGGCTATCTTATCCATGGAAAAGCCCCCCCCCCCAGTATATATAGTATACTGGGGGGGGGGGCTACTTAACCCTGGGGGAACATCCTGCTATCTATATTGGGGGGGAGAGGGGGGCTACATAACCCTGGGGCACATCTGGCTATATATGGGGGGGGGGGGGGGGGGGGGGCTACCTACGCCAGCGCAGTGATGGAGGCAGTCAGATGGAGGGTGTCAGGAGGGCCCTCAAGTTACTTTGGCCACAATGGAGCTAGAACCGGCCCTGCCTGGAGGGCTTTATTAAAGTGGATATGCAGTAAAGTTACACTGGGCTCCCTTCACATATCCAGTCATGCTCACAGAGGTTTCTGTCTTTATTTTTTTTAAATCCTGTGCACCTGATTGGGTGTTTGAAGGGAGCCCAGTTTAACTTAAAGTGTACCAGAGCTGAATAAAATAATAAGAGCTTTACCAGAGCTGACTAAAACAGCAACAATACAGGTTTACATCCCAAAAGATTTAAAAATTCTAAGTATGTTCTTATTTTAATATATGTATTATTAAAACTTTATTAAATGATTTTTACGAACACTAGAGGTCCACACATACTGAGAAGTCACTCAAGGTTTATTTACATGACATAACTGCAAGTGAGCAGTGAAAATGTTATCACCACCAGCTTTGATTAGAGGTCATCTCCTTTCACAGCAGTGAAGTGTTGAAGAAAATGCTACTTTGATCACTGCTTTGAGTTTCTGCTATTAAATAATACATAGTGCCCGGCCTAGATGCTTTCTGCCTTTCTAAAAACTTTTACGAGTTTTAATGCCACTTGTTATAAGAAGCTGTGGAACAAGTTTCCAATGTGGAACATTATGTTCACACATCTTGTTAAAACCAAACCACAGTCAGGAAGACCATCTGAAAATTCAGCCAAAATGGCCAGAAAAATTGTTCAGGATGTAAAGAAAAACCCACATTAACTTCAGGTGAAAAACAAGACTCTAGAAAAAATGTGGTGCAGCAGTTTAGCAGTTTCAAAATGAACAGTAAGGAGGCACTTGAAGAAAGATGGGCTCCATGGTCAAGTTGCCAAAAGAAAGCCATTACTATGCCAATGTCACAAAAGTATCCCGCTTATAATATGCCAGAGACAAGCCTCAAACCTTCTGGCACAAAGTAATTTGGAGTGAGGAGACTAAACTGGCCACAACCATAAAGCATACATTTGGAGAGGAAGCAACAAGGCATATGATGAAAGGTACACCATTCCTACTGTGAAACATGGTGGTGAATCACTGATTTTTTTCAGGGTGTGTGAGCTACAAGGGCACAGGAAATTTGGTCAGAATGTATGGCAATATGAATGCATTAAGCGATCAAAAGATACTGGAGGAAAATTTGTACTCATCAGCCAAGAAGCTGAGCATGGGATGTACTTTCACATTCCAACATGTCAATGGTCCAAAAGACAAGGCCAAGTGAAATAGCCATCTCAGCCTCCTGACCTCAATATCATTGTGCCACTCTGGGGAGACCTCAGACATGCAGTTCATGCAAGACAGCCAAAGAATTGATGGGAACTGGGGGCTTTTCGCTAGGAAGAATAGGCTGCTTTACTGCCTGAGTAGATAAAGAGCCTCATCCACAAGTACCAGAAAAGACTTCAAGCTGTCATTGACGATAAGGGGCCAATACACAATATTAAGAATTGGGGTATGTAAACTTATAAACAGGGTAATTTGTGAGTTAGAGTTTAAAAGAGTAAACAGATGTTTGACAATTATGGCTTCAGCCAACCACTTACCATAAGTGGAAAAAAAAAGGTTTTTGTGCCATCAATCATATTCTATGAAAAGTAGTTATACATACACACATACTGTATATTCATAGCAATGTAAAGAAAGAACATGAGCTATCATTGCTAGAGCTCCAAGATGCTGTAGCCCCCCTCACCCCCCCCCCCCCCATCACAAACACTAAAGTTGTGTGAGGAATTCTCCCTTATCCAGCACATTCTCCACAGTGACATAGAGACAAAGCTGCAGTGAAATATGTCAACAGCTGGAAATTCAGATTCAGAAATGTTCCTGCTGGAGGCTTGGACTGATAAATGAAGCTAGGGGGGTTTATTCAACTTCCCAGCGGTTGCCCAGCATCTCTTTTTAGTAACCGCAGCTACATCTATAGAATACGGTAATTACATCTGAAAAGTATCTCACAGCCTTGAATCATTCTCAAACGAGCTAGATTTCTTATTTGCGTGCTTTGCCACAGATTCTAGAGCATATCGGTATATATTGTAATACATTGGAGAAATCTGTATAACGTGTAAGTGAAACATGGAGAATGTAACTGACAAAAACATAGAACCAATGAGCTTGATACATAAGACTGCAATAAATCCGCAGCGCATTCACAGTGCGGGTTATATAAGCCTAGTGCTCCAAGCCTGGTGTGTGCGCGTAACTGCTGCGCGCGCTCCGCTAGAATGGCAGCTACTACGGTAATTAGCAGGTGTGCTAGTGGAATACCAATGTTGTGTAGCAGTTACAAACACACATTACCATGACTGCGCACTACATGCACACAGTAATATTAACCTGCACTGTGCGTGTGTGTGGTAGATTTACTGCAGTTTTATGAATCAAGCTTAAAGTGTACCTGAGGTGAAAAATAAAATATACCTCAATGATCAATAGGCTCTTCAGACCCCTCCAGATGCCTTATTGCATTCATCCTCCTGTGTCTTGCCAGTTTTATGCCCAGTTCTTAGGTGCGACAGGGACAAGTCAGAGCCTGGCCCATGCGCAGTCCACTCAGCGCATCCCTGCATGCATGGCCGAGAGAGTCCTCGGCATGAGCAGTTCGGAATTGTGCAGGCTCAGGATGCTCCCGATGACGGTTGCCACACACAGTCATGCAGGAGCGAGTACAGAGAGGGTGTGCTGATGGAGAGTGCATGCGCCCCATAGAACCGACCAGAATTCTCAACAGGGCATACAGCAGCGAGACAACGGGGAGGTCTGACGCAATGAGCAGCCTAGAGGGAGTCTAAAGAGCCTACGGGATCCTCGAGGCAAGTATTCTTTTTATTACTCTCAGATGGTAGTTGTGAGTTTGTGAATCCTTTTGTAAATTGTAATGTAAATTGATATACATGCTAGTTAAAGTCATAGTTCAGGCTTATTTATGAACATCCGAGCAGGCGATAGCCAGCTGATGTGTACTGCAGTGGTTTTCTCCTGAGCTGCAGCCGCAACAAGCACCAGCAGCTGAAAGAACGGCGCTTGCTATGGTAGTTCAGCAGCTGAACAATGCGGTGCACATAACCATGAAAGGGCCCTAAAGCTTGCTCAGTTTATCTCACTGTTTGTAGTTGTTTTGATTGACTGCTTAGGAGCCTGCTCTGCTCTATGGAGAGGGGAGGGGCAGGATGAGAAAGCAGCAGCACCACCTGCAACAATTTCAAAGGGTGTTTTCACAAAAACAATAGCTGGCAGTCATTAATGATACAACACAATGGGTCAGTGACAACAGGGAACACCTGTGGAGACTCCAGATATTTGTGAAAATCATGAATGACCAGTTTGGCTAAGAAAAATCTGTGCACAAACCGTAGCTGTAAAGGCCCATAAACACATCGGATTTTTGCGAATGACCCGTCGTTTGAACGTTCCGTCGTTTGCACGTCAAATCCGGCGTGTGTACAGACTATCGTTCGGGTGATAAGACTGGTTTTCAGCGATCCGCCGGGCGGATCGCTGAAAACCAGTCTTATCACCCGAACGATAGTCTGTACACAGGCCGGATTTGACGTGCGAACGACGGAACGTTCAAACGACGGGTCATTCGCAAAAATCCGACGTGTGTATGGGCCTTTAGTGTTGGTGAAATACATTTTAAAGGAAGCCTAAAGGGAGAGGAATACACAGACTACCATATCCATTCTCTTATAAACAATGCCAGTTACCTGGTCGGTGTGCTGTCCTTTAGGCTTTAGATGTTTTTGAGTCACACACCTGCGCAGCCTTTCTCAACCTTTTTACCTTGGAGGAACCCTGTAAATAACTTTTGAATCTCAAGGAACCCCTGCAAACAATTTTTTGGTCTCGAGGAACCCCTACATTTATTTTTCAGGAGGCATGGTCTTTAAGTAGGTTAGGCTGCTAATTTCACTATCTCCTATTACACTGCCACTCATTATACTGTCTCCTGACCCCCCAATTTAGTGCTTCTTGTTACAGTACCACCTATTATAGTGTGCTTTATTATACTTCCCCCACGATGGGGTAAAATGCCAAGGAACCCCTGCAGAGTCCTCAAGGAACCCTGGGGTTCCAGGGAACCCTGGTTGAGAAAGCCTGCATTAGAGACTTATAATATTAGAGGGAGAGAATGAGCACAGAAGTCAGGTAACTAGCATTGTTTATTAGAGAGCGCTGGTGTCAGCCTCAATATTATTTTCACTTCACGAATGCCTGTGTCAGGCCTGAGACCAAAATACTAGGATACGTCAATTACTTATGGTTTCACATATTTTTTAGGCATTTTGAGGGTTCTGTAAATTCACCATTAGTACCCCAAAACTCAGGACACAGATACAAATAGACATTTCACGGCCATACGTTCCAAGCCTCGCTATTTGCCAGAGAGAGACCGAAACTAGACCTGGGAAATGTGAGAGCACATCTTTGTAAAGGAATCCAGGGCTCGTATACAGGATAACAATGCAAAATGCAACGGATAGGTATCCAAAATTACATTATTGTTCAGCATTTTTTTTTCCACAAAAGAAATCTCGATCTATGATTACATCCCTCTGGCAAAGTCAAAACTGCATCGATATGCCACACTGCAGCATGAATAAATAGTGCAATGTTTTAAACAAAAAGGATTCCCTTTTCATAGTTTTGCATGAAAACTATTGGACAGGAAGTTACTATCTGCTGTATGTAGCCTAAGTTACAGAAATAAGCTTCCCAGCACTATTTTCCAAAACCTTTAATCACACGGTAATGAGACAACATTAGCTGTAAACCTTCATCTTTCATTAGCCTAGGCTACGCATAGGAGGTGGCACTTCCTGTCTAGCGCTTAAAGTATATCTGCAGTGACAGGTAGCCGATGGGATAAATGTTTGTATAAAGTACCAATCATAAATATGACTTGCATTTGTTCTTTTACCACTGTAAAGGTTGCCACACACCATACAATTAAAAAATCCAATTTTTCACCAATTCGATAATTTCGATTGGTTGTCCCGAAAAATTCAGGAAAACAAATTTCTTTGTTTACAATCGATAAATCTGATCAAATTTCCCATTTTTGTTTTCGATTTTAGGAGATTGGACATGTTACAAATTTCAGCCCAACTTCATCAGGAATTAAGTGGTGTTTGATGGATTGTTAATTACTTGATGTACAGTTCCAATCAAATTTTTTTCTGAGCTTTTAATTACTTTATTCATGATTGGGGGAAAATTGAACATAGGTGTGTGGTATATTGGTCAGATTTTTGAATTGTTGCAATCAGTCAGAAAAATTGATTGCTATTCTTGAATTGAACAGATATTTAAAAATTTAAAAATTGTATGGTGTGTGGCCACCTTAAAAAGGAACTCCAGTGAAAATAATGTAATACAAAAGTGCTTCATTTTTACAATAATTATGTATAAATGATTTAATCCGTGTTTGCCCATTGTAAAATCTTTTAAATCCCTGATTTACATTCTGACATTTATTTCATGGTGACATTTTTACTGTTGGCAGGTGATGTAGCTGCTGCATGTTTTTTTGGCAGTTGTAAACAGCTATTTCCCACAATGCAGCAAGGTTCACAGACAGGAAACTGCCAAGAGTACGTACTCAGAATTTCTTTGTGGGAGGGGTTTCACCACAATATCAGCCATACAGCGCCCCCTGATGGTCTGTTTGTGAAAAGGAATAGATTTCTGATGTAAAAGGGGGTATCAGCTACTGATAAGGATAAGAGTTCAATTCTTGGTCGGAGTTTCTCTTTAAGGGTTAATAACAGTGCTATAAATCCCAGTATCTCTGCAATATGCAAAAAAGATGGCTGTATAATGTTCTCTGATAACTTATAGGGGGTCATAAAATGTGTGTGGCTGAGACAAAAACGTTTGGATGAAGGTAAAGACCAGAATCAGATGCTAGGAAGTTAAACCTTGAAACCTAAAGCTGTGTACACTCACACACTAGATGAAAGTTAGCTGAGGCAGCCGAAACAATCATCTTGGACGAGAATCTAATGTGTGTAGAGCAGCCCCTGATGCCTTGGCCAGAGATCAGCTCTGCGGATCGACTTAGTAGAGCAATGGCCAAGAGCATTATTCTCACTACATCCTGCCGTGCCGCTCTGTAAGCCCTCCACCTTCCTGCATCACAACAGAATGCGTTGCTAGCCTGGAGGCTAGTGATGCATCTGTACAGCCTCAACAATGCACTGTTGCTGGAGAAATCCAGTTTTGATCTGTGCCGGTTTACACGCCTCATGTGTATGGGGCTTACATTTTTAACCCTTAAAACCAATTTCAAAACATAGGACTCCAAGAAAGTCTTTTACTTCTCATATTTCTGTGGATTCATGGTAGAGCAAGTAAATGTTAGCTATCTTCCTGAAATTGTTCCTCTATTCTAACACTTTGCACCAATGATGAGTTTCTGTAGGAATCTATAGTTCTCCCGGCTTAGGAGGCCAGTCAGTGCTGTCTCTGCCAAGAATCTTGCACGTGTACAGCCCACTGGATGCCTCTACTCCATCATAGCAACAGTATGTGTTGTAAGGCGCCCTCTTGTCCAGTCCTACGCTGGTAAGCTCTTTCTATGTGTGCACCTCACTCGGTGTTTCCTCACTCTTGGGCCTTATTGCCCCCTGCACACACTTTACTAGCACATTCATCCACTTGGTTTCCTCACACGGATCCTCCTATTGGTGCACTTGATTCTTCACCCTGTTTACCTATGCGAGTTGCAGGGTGTCCATGTACACTTTCCCCTTTTGGGCAGCGTTAATCCTACTTCTTGATACTACCAGCTATTGGTCTGTGCATCTAACATTTGATTTATGTGTATTCACATTAATGTATTATGCTATTTAGACTGTAAATTGAGGGCAATATCATTGTGTCTTTGTTTTTATGGTTTTATCTTTTGATTTGGAGTAATAAAGGCTTTTTGTATTTTTCTATATACTTTGTGGTGCCGTTTTTGTAGGGCCAGATTCTGTTCTTTTGCTTGTTTGTAAATCTAATGAATGTCTTATCTATTAAAAATGAGTTACCAATGTATGGCCAGCAGAATTCAGGATTATTTCTATAGATACAATTGTTTATCTCATCCGTTTATTTTCACTTTAAAAGCAAACCTCAGAAACAGACTTTCCTTAAAGTGACATGAGATTTATTTATGTTGTGGTGTGACATAGCTACATGGTGAGCAAGTCAGCTGTTACTTCAGGTGGTTTTAATGTGTCTATTGAAGGAACTGTGCCGGACCGCACAGAGAAGAACAAAGACTGTACACATGGCTTGCAGGCTCCACCCCTGTACTTAAATAATAAGAGATCACAGCACTGAAAAACAATTCCCTCAATTTACAAGGTGAATGCAAGCAAGAACAAAGGCTTGTAAGCATGCACTATTAACATACAGAGAACAAAGCTCTGTAATGCATCCGCTACAAACAGACAAATATAACACAATCACAAATGCTATCTTGATTGTACAATAGGCGCTTTTTATGTAAGGTATATGGAGGTTTTAGCACACAGAAGATCACTTTCTCAGACTAGATGTGTTTCCTTGCATGGTGCATTGTCATACTCGGGAAAGAAGCATAACTGTAGAAATACAAATCTAGTCTGCTGGCAGCAATGCTAAGAACAGATTCTGCATGCCCCATTTTCTCACTCAGATTAAGGGCCCTTTTCCACTTGCAGCGATTGCGATGCTGAATCGCAAAATCACAAATCGCTAGGGTTTGCTAAATAACATACGAATCGCGGTAGGCATTTTCCACTATTGTAATTCGATTTTTACCAAAGCGCAATCGTGCTGCGGAGCAATTTTTACTGCAATTTTGCTATGCTATGCACCGCATAGCAAAATCGTGCTGAAAAAAATTAGGGATTGCTGAATCGCAGTCGCGAGCATTTAGCGTGAGCGATTGCTAGTGGAAAAGGGCCCTGAGTATTTTTTTTAACTAGGCACGTTCCACTGCTTGGCAAATCGCATGGGCACTGTGATTAACACGGTAATCGTGGCGCCCCTTTTCCATTGCGGCGATTGCATGCGTTGTGATTTTTACCAAAGCACAATTGCACTGCCTGCTGCAGTTTTTGTGCAAGTACGCTTACCCTATGGGCGCATACAAAAATCATGGTACTATGCGATATTTGGTGCAATTTCCCTTTGCGCCATGAAGCCCTGCCCTCTGGTAACCCCCCAAAAAATGCAATCGCGCACATGATGGTGATCATACGAGCACCTGGAAAATAAAATTTTCAAACTGTTTATGGTCACTGTCAGAATCGAACTGTGATTGCATTTTGCAGTGAAAGAGTTCGCTAACTGAACAAGCAACATCAAAAGCGCAACAAAGATAAACCAAGCGCACCCTACAGTTTGATATCAGTCTTTTACTTCACAGCTGAATACATTTTAAATCATTCCTCATTCAAAAATTGTTTCAATGCACACAGACTGGTAAGGGTTTTAGGAATAAAGTGCTCGCACTCAATTTACATCACAACATTTCCATTGGGTTTGAGTCTTGTGTTTCTTTGAAACATGAAAATTCCTATAATTTTGCAGTATTTTTTTTATTGTTAGAGTCATACGCTCTGACCATCGCTCAGGATAGAGAGGCTTGTACAGGCTTCTTACCGAGTGTGCGACTGACAGGATCTTTAGCAGTTGAACCAAAGCCTGCATTGCAGCCGAACAGCCTGTGCTGGTCTGTAGAGAGACTGTCAGAGAGCAATGTCCCAATATGCCCATCCAATCGTAATTTGATTTCAATTGATTGATTTTACTTTCCTGGGGCTACTTCCAGACCAGTCCACCCCAGGTCCCTCAGTTTCCTCTCGGTCCGCTGTGTGCTACTTCCAGACCAGTCCACCCCAGGTCCCTCAGTTTCCTCTCGGTCCGCTGTGTGCTACTTCCAGACCAGTCCACCCCAGGTCCCTCAGTTTCCCCTCGGTCCGCTGTGTTACTCCCTGTTGTAAGATCGCCTGTTGTGGGTTACTGCACATGCACAGCCCAGGTGCCTCCTCAATCATGCTTCCATGGCTGGGAGCCCAATTGAGGTGGAGCACAGCAGGGGTCAAGCATGCAGTCAGCAAGCTTTCAGGGGGTCACAGTAGCGGAGTGGACGAGGAGGAAAGAGAGGGGCCTGAAAAAGCTATGGAGGCTGGAAGAAGCCCCAGGTAAGTTAACTGGAACTTTAAGCTGCTACAACTTAGTAGAAGGTTTAGGGTCGGGTCACACTTGCATGTATGGAAAACACACAACACTTTGCTTTTTATTTTTCCAGACACCACATGCCTCTACATTGCAGAAAAATGTTTGCATTTTTCCACAACAACCGTAAAATTACAACAGACCCTCAGTTTTTCTCCACTGATGTACATGGGTCATCAGTTTCCATGCAAGCCTGTTAAAGTTGAACCCTGCCTTGCGTTAGGTTCACAGTGTTTTTTTGTGTTCCCCGTAACAGCAAGAACGCAACGGATTGGGAAAGTGCTGCAGCATGTGACCCACACACTAAAGGACCACACCAGTGAAAAAAGTAAGCATTTAAAATCTGACAGAACTGACAGGTTTTGGACTAGTTCATCTCCTCATGAGGGTTCTCAGGGTTTTCTTTGTTTTCAAAAGCTTTTACTGAATGGCTGTTTAAATGCCAGAATAGTGAGATACCAGCCAGCCTCCCTACTCACTTGCATGTTTTCTGCACACACACCTCCCTAGCGTTATGATTATTTCCAGATACAAGGTCTAAAAGCCATTACATTTTTTTCACAAGCTTTTAGACCCTAAAAACTAGAAGAAAAACATACTACAGAGAGTTCTGCAGCAGCTCCTGCATGAAACTCCGTCAGGCACGGAACTACCACTCTGTTCTGCGGCTTTCTGTCCCGAGCCTGACTCGGGATTAATGCTAAAGAGGTTAAGGCCTCATTCACACTAGTGCGCTTCTGTCCGTTTCTGTACTCTTTTCACCAACCTGTAACATTGATGTGCTGATAAAAAGCAGACAGAAGCGGAAAAAGTGTGAATAAGGCCTAATGCGTTTTTCACCTGCAGGAAAAAAAAAAACAAAAAAAAACCTCACATTCTACATCAGTGCTGTCCAACTTCACGGGCATGGAGGGCCATTTTTTTTTCAGACCCAATGGTGGAGGGCCGAAGGTTCTTGGTAGAGCCGCAGACTCCCCCCCCCCGGAAAAAAAAATGCAATTAAAGGACAATTAGATTGGCAGCACTTTCCACAAAATGCAATTCAAGATTTCGGTAAAGTTGTGTGGCGCGCGCAGTGAGGCGAAAAACTTGAGGGTTCCCCTTGTGCCGTGCCGAAAAATGGGTGTGGCCATGGACCAGAATGTGGGTGTGGCCACGGGTGGAGACAAATTTACATGAACTTAGCAATGTGGGACATTAGATTAGGACAGTGGTGGTGAACCTTTTGGAGGCCGAGTGCCCAAACTGCAATCAAAAATTCACTTTATCGCAAAGTGGCAACAGCAATTTAAACTACATACAAACGTTTTAACTCATACATGAACATTATGGAAAATCCAAGTTGAAAATAAACTCTGAAGATAAACAATTTCATCCATCCTACTCCTGAAAAATGTATTCTTTTTTTTACAACCTCCCAGTTTTATTTTCCGTTTTAAAAAGCTAAAAAAGTAGGTTTAATGCTATTGTCTCATATGATGATGATTCAGCTTTTCCCATAGTCTCGCAGTAAGCAATCATGTGATCTCCAACAAGACAAATTCAGCAATCATGAGGCCCCCAGCAAATCATGAGGCTCCCAACAAAACACATTCAGCAATCATGAGGCCCCCAACAAATCCTGAGGCTCCCAACAAGACACATTCAGCAATCTTCAGGCCCCCAACAAGACAATTTCAGCAATCATGATGCCCCAAAAAAATCATGAGGCCCCCAACAAGACAAATTCAGCAATCATGAGGCACATAAATAGACACCTCTCACCTGGCTTCTAAATTATCCTCTACCGTCTGCTGTACCTGGCTGGCCTGGCAATACTATTTTTGGCCCGGATGGGGATGATGTGTGGGCTGAAAGGCCTTGCGGTGATGCTGGCGGTGATGCCTTGGTGTGGCCGGATGAGGTAGTGACAGGTGCCTCCCCAGTTAGTGACAAGTGTCCCCCCAGATGAGGTAGTGACAGGTGCCCCCTCCAGTTAGAGAGTGACAGGTGTCCCTCCCCCCCAGCTGAGGTAGTGACAGGTGCCCCCCCAGGTTAGATAGTGACAGGTGCCCCCCCAGGTTAGATAGTGACAGGCGCCCCCTCCCCCCCCAGTTAGACAGTGACAGGCACTCCCAGGTTAGATAGTGACAGGTGTCCAGAGCCTCCAACCATCCAAACCCCCGTTACCTCTGCCGTGCGCTGCCCGGCCGCCAATGCCTTTTCCTGTATCCCAGCTGGGCTGCCGCTGCCTGCCTCACAGCTCAGACCTCACAGATCGCAGCGACTGAAGCAAGGAGAGAGAGCGCATAGCACCCGCGCGGAGGAACTTCACATGCGGAAGTGACTAATGATGTCACTTCCGCATGTGACGTACTCCGTGTATGCAGGTACCGTGCACACTCTCCTTGCTTCAGTCGCCGCGATCTGTGAGGTCTGAGCAGTGAGCTGTGAGGCAGCGGGGACACAGGAGAGGCCACACAAGAGAGAGCAGGCATGGCGCCCATAGCGCACGCCATGCCTGCATCTCGGGGAGACGAGCGGGCCTCAACAGGAGGCCTGGAGGGCCGGATGCGGCCCGTGGGCGGCCAGTTGGACAGCGCTGTTCTACATGATAATTCTGCAGATTGTCAGTTTTCTATATCAATTACATTAGCTGCTGTGAAAAAACGCACACATTTTCCTGCATAGAAACACACTTGGAGTGCAGAAAACACATGCAGAAAAACACGTGCAGAAAACTGAAAGACAAATGTGTTCCCTGCCTTAGCTACTGTCGTTTGTTTTCAAATGCTTTCGAAAACAAAGACAATTCTGAAAATCCCCCATGAGGAGATGGACTAGTCCAAACCTGTCGGTTCTGTCAGATTTTAACTGCTTACTTTTTTTTTTTGCTGGAGTGTTCCTTTAAAAGACTGTTAATGTGTGCATTTTGTGGTGACGTACAGCAATGGCCGCACTGTGAATGGCAAATCCATTTTTATAATAATAATAAGAATAATAATCCGAAACATTTGTATAGTGCTTTTCTCCTGTCAGACTCAAGAGGCCACCCTGCAGTGTTAGGAAGTCTTGCCTTGAACTCCTAAGAGGAACGGTCACAAAAATCTTTAACTTTAAAACACATACAAATAAAAAGTACATTTCTCCTAGAGTAAAATGAGCCATAAATTACTTTTCTCCTATGTTGCTGTCACTTACAGTAAGCAGGGCTGTGGAGTCGGGAGTTGGAGTCGTGGTTTTGTAAACTGAGGAGTGTCGGAGTCGGATGATTTTTGTACAAAATCCACAGCCCTGTTAAGTATTAGACTATGGAGTCGTGGGTCGAAGCCATTTTGGGCACCCAAAAGGAGTTGTGGTTTCATAAACCAAGGAGTCGGAGTTGGAAGATTTTTGTACCGACTCCACAGCCCTGACAGTAAGTAGCAGAAATCTGACAGAACCGACAGATTTTGGACTAACCCATCTTCTCATAGGGGGGTTCTCAGGGTTTTCTTTATTTTTAAAAGTACTTAGTGAATGGCAGTTGCTCCGTCCAACTGCCAAAATAGTGTGCAGTGAGCAAGGAGGCTGGCCAGCATCTTTGTATTAATCATTTTCAGGGAAATTCTCTCTAAAGAATAAAGGCCATGCTTAGAATCCCCTATAGAGAAATGGACTAGCCCAAAACCTGTCGGTAATGTCAGATTTCTACTACCTACTGTAAGTGACAGCAATCATAGGAGAAAAGTAATTTATGGCTCATTTTACTCTGGGAGAAATGTACTTATTTGTGTTTTAAATTTTAAGATTTTCACAATGGTTCCTCTTTACTGATTATGTACTGATCCTAGCCAGGATTTGAACCCTGATCTTCCTTGTCAAAGGCCGTGCCCTTAACCAGTACACTAGCCAGCCACTACCTTGTATTGAAATGCGACAATCCGCATTACAATGTGGACATTATGCTGTACCGCACCACACTACAGGTAGTCCCCGACTTACAAACGCCTGCCGATACGAACGGCACGAATTCTGCAATTCTGTGGGAACAAGCCAAAAAAATTGGATTTGATCATTTTTGAGAAAATCGATTAAAAAAAAATAATTAAAGAAAAAAATGGCTTTTAAACTTATATAAGCAGGTACAGTGGGAAGAGGTGACACAGAGGGAGACACTGGAGGCACAGAGGAGAATCAGGTGACAGAGATAGCACAGTGTCCCAACTTAAGAACAGATTCAGGTTAAGAACAAACTTACAGTCCCCTCACTGGTTTGTTAACCGGGGACTAGCTATACTGTGAACCTAGTTTAAGTTTAGCATCAGATTTTGAATTGTATGTTTTAGTTTTGCCTTTTACCGTGTATACAAACAGAATCAAATACAATGTACTGTACACTAACAACTGTACTACTTGGCACAGGAGTGCATTAATCCAAATCAAACAGTCTTTTCTGCTGATACCAAACTTATAAACAGGTAACACTGGCTGTTTCTGGACTATGTTTACAGATCACACAGAAAAATTATTCATACTTATTTGTATTTTAAATATTGTTAAAGAAGAGCAGACTGGATAATCCAGTTCTACCTCTGTGCTCGTGGGGGAAGGGTGGGACAGCGACGGCGGCAGCGTATAGAGTAACTTGTAGAAACTAGGAAACAGGATAGCTGCTGAGATGATCACAGAAGATACACAAATACAAAGTAAACATCATTCATTGTAATAGATTTAAATTGTTCTGTACATATTAAATTGACAGGTTGATCTGCAGGCTAGCAGAAAACCTCTCTGCAGGTGCTGACAGGTGAGCTAATGTGCAGCGAGTGGGTGAGAGAATTTATGACCAAAGAAAGCACACAATGAACAGGATGTGAACACACTTTTTGGCAGATGGTGTTACACACCTACAAGCCCTTCTCATTGTTAGTGGAGAAAGAGAACTACCTACAGTGAATTGCTACTGAAATGTCTGCCCTGCTTCCAAGCATCCGTCACTTTGCAACTTAAAGGACCAATCCAGCGAAAAAAGTAAGAAGTTAAAATCTGACAGGTTTTGGACTAGTCCATCTCCTCCTGGGGGATTCATAGGATTTCCTTTGTTTTCAAAAGCATTTCCTGAATGGCAGTTTAACTGCCAAGTTAGTACCAGCCAGCCTCCCTACTCACCATTTTATCAATTACATTTTACAACTGCCAGTCAGGAAAAGCATTTGAAAACACCTGAGAATTCCCCATGAGATTTGAACTGCTTATAGTGGTCCTTTAAACAGGAATGTTTGGTTGCTATGGGCAACAAGTAAAAACACTTTTTGCACATGAGGCCCTGGACTCACAGAAAAAAAAGCGTCCTAGGTTCATTACCCCTCTACGGTGGCGGGACAAATGGGAGCGGCTTAGTGCAGCAGGAAGAGGCGGGCACAATTTGACTCAGGATGAAGTCTCACTTCACAGACAAAAAAGGCAATTCCAGAGCAAAGATAAAGTACACTGAGGCCAAACACTGTGCAGTTTCAAGGCAGCAACCTCTAATGTTTTCACAGTTTAAGATCATAAGTTCACTTGTTGAGTTACCAAGCCCAAGGATGCAGAAATCTTTCTTGGTCATATTAAAAGGGAACCCGAGGTGAGAGGTATATGGAGGCTGCCATATTTATTTCCTTGTAAACAATACCAGTTGCCTGGCAGTCCTCCTGATCCTGTGTCTCTAATGCTAGGTACACACAATACAATTTTCTGTTAGAGTTACTTGCCAGATTGATTTTTTTCAACATGTCTGATCTCAACTTCGATCGATTTTTTGATTGATTTCCATTCACTTTTATGGAAATTAAGATCTGACATGTTGAAAAAAAAAACAATCTGGCAGGTAAATCTAACAGAAAATTGTATTGTGTGTACCTAGCATAATACTTTTTGCCATAGACCCTGAATAGGCATGCAGCAGATCAGGTACTCAGTGAGCTGACTCTGGTTTTTCTGGACTAGCCATATGCTTGTTCCGGGGTTTTCACTCACACACTACTTATGCCAGAAGATCAAACAGGGCTGCCAGGCAAGTGGCATTGCTTGCAAGGAAATAAATATGGCAGCCTCCATATCCCTCTCCTCCTGGGTTACCTTTAAATACTGCAATGTACCTACCCACACAGAGCTGATCATGCAGCATATATAAGTGAACTATACCACAAGGCGCCACAGCCACCTGCGTCAGTCTGAGGCAATGCTACCCCCTTTAATAATGATGAATGAGGCAATGCTGCATTGCCCTACAAAATCTGTATGGCTGTGCAATAATGGATTGTGCAGTGCATAAGCTGTCTAGGGCCTAGGTTCTCAACGTGTGGTACGCGTACCCCAGGGGGTACTTCTGATGGTTTCAGGGGGTACTCGGGCTTGATATACTTAACCAAGAATAACACATTTAGAGTTTTAGAAATTGATAAATCTTATTTAAAAACACCAAATTAGTATTTTAGTTAATTAAAAGCAATAGTAAATGCTTGGAAATTGTTTAAAAACCAAGTATCATGTACTACGATTAAATATATATTTGTCAAGGGGTACTTGTGATGATGTTTACTATGCTAGGGGGTACTTAGTGATTACAGGGCTTTAAAAGGGGTACATACCAATAAAATGTTGAGAAACACTGGTCTAGGGCATTGCTGCTGCCCTTGCAGATCAGACACTAGGCATGATTCATAAAGCTTTTCCCCTTTTTCATCTCATCTCCCGAAGAGCAAAAAATAATAATTAAGGTAAAAAACTAATATTGAAATGAATAATCAGGAAGCTAATCAGGAACAACTTCTTTTTGGGTGATTATTTTGCTGGTAAATGTGCTGAAAGGTTATTTTTATCAATTAGGAGAAAAAGAAAGTAATTAATGAGAAGTTTTGTGAACTGACTCCATTGTGTTCTATCAACCTCCACCTTCTCTTGCCATGACCCTCTTATGTGAACCATGCGCTTTCTCATGCCCCTGATGACTATCGCCGGTCTCAGGCACTACAGGCTTGCATTTACATGGAAATTTGCATCCATCCAGCCAGGGCTGTGGAGTTGGAGTCAGAGTCAAAGTAATTTTTAGTACCTGGAGTCGGAGTTGGAAGTTTCATAAACTGAGGAGTCAGGAGTTGGAGTCGGATGATTTTTGGACCGACTCCACAACCCTGCATCCAGCATACAAGACCTATCTTCCTCTTTGAAAAAACGTATGCGAATTTTCAGTCAGTGACCATCATTATGCATTTCACATGCAGAGTCAGTGACCATCATTATGCATTTCCCATGCGGAGTCAGTGACCATCATTATGCATTTCCCATGCGGAGTCAGTGACCATCATTATGCATTTCCCATGCGGAGTCAGTGACCATCATTATGCATTTCCCATGCGGAGTCAGTGACCATCATTATGCATTTCCCATGCGGAGTGAGTGACCATCATTATGCATTTCCCATGCGAAGTCAGTGACCATCATTATGCATTTCCCATGCGGAGTGAGTGACCATTATTATGCATTTCCCATGCGGAGTCAGTGACCATCATTATGCATTTCCCATGCGGAGTGAGTGACCATCATTATGCATTTCCCATGCGGAGTGAGTGACCATCATTATGCATTTCACATGCGGAGTGAGTGACCATCATTATGCATTTCACATGCGGAGTGAGTGACCATCATTATTCATTTCCCATGTGGAGTCAGTGGCCATCATTATGTATTTCACATGCGGAGTCAGTGACCATCATTATGCATTTCCCATGTGGAGTCAGTGACCATCAATATGCATTTCCCATGTAGATTCAGTGACCATCATTATGCATTTCCCATGTAGATTCAGTGACCATCATTATGCATTTCACATGTGGAGTCAGTGGCCATCATTATGCACGTCACATGTGGAGTCAGTGGCCATCATCATGCATTTCACATGCGGAGTCAATGATCATCATTATGCACGATTTGGACGCAAACACATGCAGCACTGAAAACATGCAGTTAGCATTTTTTTTCCCCAAGAGGCAGCGCAAATGGAAAGATCCACTTGTAATGGAAACAACCCAATAGACTTTCATTAAAGTGGACCTGAACTCTTGCGCAGGACAGAAGGACAACATATATAAATGCCCCCTGTATGTATTTAGAGTTAAGCCTGTCTAATTCCTCATCTGTGACTAATCACACCGCGATTTGATCGCTCAGCTGTGTCAGCTCAGGAATCTCCTCTGCTTATTTCTAAAAACACAGGATGTTAACAATATGTCTGCTTCCATAAAAGCAGGAAGTAAACACACTGCAGGTTTATTGCATAATTTTTATCAGCTGTAACAAAGAAATGCCTTTTTTAAGGATATTATGCTGTTGCTTATCTTTTAGAGCAGAGAGGAAGTTCTGAGTTCAGGTCCGCTTTAACATGCGAATTTCACTACTTGAAAATGCAAAAAATCTCATATAGTGGAAACAAACCCTTCCTGCCAGATAAGTAGCAGTGAGTCACTATGGGGTCACCTGATAATAATTGCCTGAAACATCATTCCCACTGGAGGCTGTATTTATTAGGATGAATCAGGCAATCTTATGTAAATGTTGTTCCCATTGACATAACGTCTTTCATTTAAATAGTTATTGAAAACTTCCTGCATAAATCTGAGTAACTTTGCACATCTCACATTAGTCATAATCTGTGGCTCTACCAGGCGACGCAGTGAAGAATAGGGATACAATAGATCACTCTTCAAGGTATGCGGTGGATAGGAACAGACTGATGCCTGCGGGGCGAAGAGGAGGCTGGGGAACGCTTGTTAATGCTGGGCAGGGCTGCCTGATAGGTTTTAACATGTCCTGGGAACTTCACGTATGCACACGGTGAAACTTGCTGCTCTGTGCATTACTCCAACAGGAACTTTGCTTGGGAGGGGTCGATGATGAGTTGTGTCTTGATACCTTGCTCCAGGACAAACATATATTCCCAGAATGCAAGCCTTGTTTCCATCGAATTCTCAACAAACAGAGCAGTTCTCAAGAACTGTTACAGATGCTCACCTCTGATAAGTTCTTTACAAAATGTGACCAGCGTGAAGCCAGATACTTTCACAGAAACCTGGATGATAGAAGAATGATATAATCACCTAGACAAAACAGATTTTTCAGGTGTGTGTGTGTATGAACAGAATGTGTGTGTGTGTGTGTGTCGCGCTAGCGTTTTGCGCGCGTAACGTTTTTATCGCACAAGACAAATTTTCCGGTTTCCTCCCACATTCCAAAAACATACAGATTAGTTAATTGACTTCCCCCTAAAATTGGCCCTGGACTACAATACATACACTACATGATACATACATAGACATATGACTATAGTAGGGACTAGATTGTGAGCTCCTCTGAGGGACAGTTAGTGACTAGACTATATACTCTGTACAGCGCTGCGGAAGATGTCGGCGCTATATAAATACGAAATAATTATAATAAATATATCAACAGAATGTGTGAATGTGTGTGTAGATGAACACAAAGTGTGTGTGTATATATATATATGAACAGAATGTATGTGTGTATATATATATATGAACAGAATGTGTGTGTGTGTGTGTGTGTGTGTGTGTATATGAACAGAATGTGTGTGTGCGCACGTGTCTATATTAACAGAATATGCGGTGCGTGCGAAACATCACACCAGGTGCGATCAAACCGTTGCACCATGCAAGGTTTCTGGCGTACCCGGTGCAACGTTTTAGACGCACCCGGTGCAACGTTTGATAGTTTTTCGCGCACTGCGCAGCGTTAAACTTTGTGTGCGCTAACTTAGCGAACAAAACTTTGAGCGTCCTAACGGGCTTTAGACTTGCTAAGGGGCTTTTGGACGTGCTAAGTTAGCACCCTTTTGTGAATCAGGGTGTGTGTGTGTGTGTGTGTGTTGCGCGTGTGTGTGTGTGTGTATGTGTGAATCCAGCTGAAAAACTGATGCTGTTCTAGGTGGAATCTATAAAGGGTTATAAAATGCATTTAAAGTACCCCTATACCGAGACTAAATTTACCGAACAACGCACATGGTAGGCTAGCTTACCTTCTTCTGAGTGTGCTGGCGCTGCTCGTTGTCCAGAATCAATCTTCTGGTCGCAAACCCTTCCCCCAAGCAGCAACATGCTAAGGAGTACTAAGCAGGCGCAGTTCCAAACCACGCATGCACAACTGAAAATTGCTGTAGATTTCTGGAGTACACAGCCAAATACCTAGCCATGCATGGCATGCCTAGACGATCTGGATGCAATCTCGCATCACTACAAGTGCTAGCATGCGTCCTGCAAGACACGTCGGTTAGCGGAAAACCGGCCCTTAGTGGTAGTTTTCAACTTCAAAATGTTCCTTTCAAACTATCATTTCTATTGATGGTTTAAAAAAAAAGAGTTAATGTTTCAACAAACTGTCTATGACCACTTTGTATTGATTTAATAAGCTCAGGTAAATATTAGGTCCAGGTAGTGTTGTACTGATCTAGATTATGATCTTAAGACCTCAATTCACTAAGGTTATCTCCTGTCTTTAATAATGTTTCTAGAGTTATCACCATGGTGATAAGGCATGTAGTATTCAGGAAACATTTTACCTCAGGCAAACCTAAAGTTAACTCTTCTGTCTTTAAGCTAAGGAGAGATCTCTAAAGTTAACTCTTTAATCCTTAAAATAACTTCAGAATTCTAAAGTTAAAGACAGGTTGTTAATTACCTGCATGTGAAAATAACTGCAGAGGAGGTAACTTAAGGACTGAAGTGATAAGGTGACTCGCTCACTGTGAAAACTTATCTCTACACCTTATTAAAGAGACTCCGTAACAAAAATTGCATCCTGTTTTTTATCATCCTACAAGTTCCAAAAGCTATTCTAATGTGTTCTGGCTTACTGCAGCACGTTCTACTATCACCATCTCTGTAATAAATCAACTTATCTCTCTCTTGTCAGACTTGTCAGGCCTGTGTCTGGAAGGCTGCCAAGTTCTTCAGTGTTGTGGTTCTGTGATGCATCTCCCCCCTCCAGGCCCCTCTCTGCACACTGCCTGTGTATTATTTAGATTAGGGCAGCTTCTCTCTTATCTTTTACAAGCTGGATAAATCCTCCTCTGAGCTGGCTGGGCTTTCACATACTGAGGAATTACATACAGGCAGAGCTGTCTGCACTCTGCAGGAAGAAACAGCCTTAGGGCCTGTACACACTGCTGCGCTTGCGTTGCGTTTTTAAAAACGCATGCGTTTTTAAAAACGCAAGGTCTTTTGAAAAAGAATGAAAATCGTGATGTCTTGTACACACTGGTGCGATGCGTTTTTAAAAAAACGCAAACGCAGTGCCTGCTGCGCTTTTTTAAGCGCAGCGCATGAAAAACGCATTAAAAACGCATGCGCTTGCGTTTTTGCCTGCGTTTTTCAGAAGTCAGTATCCCAGAAGACTCTGCAATCTCCTGATTCCTGTTGAAATGTAAACTAGAAAAAAAACAAAAGGATTCTTTAGCCAATCAGCAATTACAAGAAAAACGCAAACGCACAAAAAACGCAGGCAAAAGCGCATGCGTTTTTAAAACTACAGGCACTTTAAAAACGCATGCGCTTGCGTTTTTGCCTGCGTTTTTCAGTGTGTACAGGCCCTAACACTTCAGTGGAAGATAGCTGCAGGGGGAAAGAAACACACAAATGATCTCGAGATTCAAAAGGAAGGGTGTGTACAGCCTGCTTGTGTATGAATGTATTTTCTATGTGTGGACATACTGTACATCAACCTACTTCCTGTTTTGGTGGCCATTTTGTTTGTTTATAAACAAACTTTTTAAAACTGTTTTTAACCACTTTTAATGCGGCGAGGAGCGGCGAAATTGTGACAGAGGGTAAAAGGAGATGTCCCCTAACGCACTGGTATGTTTACTTTTGTGCGATTTTAACAATACAGATTCTCTTTAAGGCAAGATCGATGTGTGGAGGTAAGTTTTCTCTTGCCTTATTATCTCCAGCATGATCTTAGTGAATTGAGGCCAAAGTTCTTCCATTCTTGGAGAGTTATGAAGTCTTTAGGAAGCAGGGCATTCAGATCTTCTGCCATGTGCCATTTCTAAAAAAGTAATATCGAAAGGATTTCAGAGTTTAAATTGTAGCTGCCAATATGTAGTAACTGGAAACAAAGGCATCCCAGGGGTTATTGCAGATCTCAGTAAAAGTCTATTGAGGCAGCCTACCAGAGAGGGGCAAGGCCAGGTTAAATGGCCAAAGGAAAGTCTTTGAACTTTGCTATTGCTGTGACTTTGTTGACTACTGAGCTCCTTCCTTTGCTTGATATTCATCATGCTTTAACACTCATGTTTAACCTTCTGCCCCTCCAGCATTTTCATTCAGACCTGCAGTCATAAAGCCAACCCTCAAAAACCTTTGCCTGGTCCTTGAACTTTAACTGCTGACTCTGCTTTATACATGCCTTCTCATCCAGGCTGCTTCATGACCAAGGGCGACAGTCTCACTGCTAAGTCACCAGGAATTTTCAATTTGTTTTCTGCTGCAATAACGTCAACTAAAATGGTCAATACTCTAATAACGGCAGATTCAATTCTCCATAAATAAATATATATCATTTAACAACATGAACCCATAGTGCCCACACCAAGGCTGCTTTCACAATGGGACGTTAAAGTCCCACGTTACAGCAGCCTGTAACGCAGCCCAACTCACAGTAATGATAAATCATTGGGCTGTTCACAGTGCCCACGTTGCGTTGGAGTATAACACAGCATGTTAAATGAAAGTGCAGCATGCTGTGCGTTATACTCGTATTTCGCTGTGTTCGAATGTTTGCACATGCACAGTAATGTTTTTTTTTTTTTTAAATGTGCCGCATGCGCAGTTTTCGTTCGATCAGTATGCGTCAAAAAGTATGCATCAAGTACGCATCAAGAGACGCATAACGCAGTTCAATGTAACGTGGAACTTGTGGCCAAACACCTGTGATGGTACCATGAATGAATTGGCCACCTGCTTCCAGCTTTTCTGTAGGTGCCCAATGCATTTACTGTAACTGGTAGTCAGTGCTAGGCCATACGAAAGCCAAGCACAAGTGTCCAAATCAAGCACCACCAGAGTAGCAAACTTACATTAGGCTCTGTGGCAGTGTGCAAACTACGGTAACTGCTTCATTTTCTTTGCCTGGCTTCAATTTATTTGATACACTTATGGTTAGTTGTAAGCCATCTCTGCCAGCAATAATTTTGGTTGGGAAATCCACTTATTTTTATGGAGAATTTAATGATCATTGTAACATTCCTTTAAGAATGAATATTTAACTTTGCATGAAGTAATATTGAATTTGTAGTTGTCTGAAGTATTTAGCACCTTATTTTACAGTAACGTTTTCCCATGAGACGGCCTATAGCACAATTATGTCTTCTACTCTTTTTAACTATTCATGCGGTTAAAAAAATAAATATAATATAGAATATAGTTATTTACATCTTAAAAAAAGAACTCTGGGCCAAAATCAAAATCCTGCAGTAGATATTATTCATGTATATAAAAGCACACATGTGCCACTGTTAACACTTCAGCAGCTTAAGAGGTAAGTAAACAGGCTAGACAGTTCTCGGCCGAGGCAGCCGGTTGGGACCGCCTCTGCTGAGAATTTAGTGTGGGTACAGCGGACACCTTTTCTGGTGCATCTGTACAGCACTAGGCTGGGAACATTCATCCAAGGGATGAAGTCTTGACTCCTGCAGGCAACAGTCCTCGTAGAGGTTTATGAGGTTGAAGTGCTCTTATCTAGGTTTTTGTGTGCTTGCTTACAAAATATAGCCTTTAGACTGGCACATTTTGAAATACTCAAAAATAAAACCTCAGTTGATACCACTTGCTGTAAGCAATACATTTATCTAAACTGAGAAAAGCAAAACTGGCCATACTTGGGTCAAAAACAGTCTGAGGAACGGTCAGCAAGTGATCGATCACTCCCTAGTTAAAAATTAGCTGGGTAGTAGTGACTGAAGTACAACCTACACCCAGGTGATCTAGTTTAGATTTAAGCAGAATTCTGATTTGGAATGGATCTAGCATTGCTTATCTTCTGGGGCTGTGGAAGGGGGTAGCATCCCAGTGTTGGTTAGAGAGAAGACAAAACTGTACATAAATGTGCGCATCCAGGACTTCTCACGAGTGTAATCTCTCCTTTGTAACTCTCTACCACATCATATCCGTCATGCTCCAAGACGTATCTGTATGTATCTGTACTCGTGTCACTGGTTGTCCTGATTGTACAGTATGTTGAACTGCTCATGTATCTATGCTCCCCATTGTTGTACGTTTTGCATGTTGTACAGCACTACGGAATATGGTGGAGCTCTATTATTAATAATAATAATAATAATAATAATAATAGGTGGGCTTGGAAGTGGACCTATAGCCAAAATTTGAGTGATGAGATGAACCAGGTATTCTGTATTGCTGATTGACTGCCAATCCCCTATCAAATGTTTTAAAGGAGTTTTATAGTTGACAAAAAATTGGCATTAATTTTGCACATGGTGAACAGCCAGGATAAACCTCACAATAAAGAGAGACCGTTCCTCTACCGTGTTCTGATTACAAACAAATAAATAAAAGTGTAGCTTTGTTATCTGATTATTTCCCCAAACGTATTTATTCCAGAGCCAAACACCTCATTTGACTATGTGCCTGCCAGGCCTGTGGAACTGGGCCAAAGTGTGATCTCATGTGCCAGGTACTCGGATACTGTTCATTTGCCAATGTACTTCTTTATGCTATTTATAATTCCGAACATACATTTTATTCTGTGTATTTAGCACTTCCAGAACTCTAAAATTTGTGATTTGCATGCTACAGGCCAATAGTCTGGAGTATGCTCTAATTGTAGTTGACTGACCATGCCCACTCTATCTCCAGTGGAGAAAAGGGACAGTTCTGTGCTCAGACAGAAAAAAAAATACATAACTTATTCCATGTGGTAATGAAAGGACAGAGGGAGGACTTCATACAGCTCACAAACTTCCTGTCCTCTCCGGCAAGCAGCATCTAACACTGGCCACAGGAATAAAGGACCACTATCGCGAAAAAAGTAGGCCGTTAAAATCTGACAGAACCGACTGGTTTTGGGCCAGTCCATCTCCTCATGGGGGATTCTTAGGGTTTTCTTTGTTTTCAACAACATTTCCTGAACAGCAGTTTAACTGCCAAAATATTAAGATACCAGCCAGCCTCCCTTCTCATTTACACACGGTTTTGTCAGTTAGACTTTGCAACTGCTGTTCAGGAAATGCTGTTGAAAACAAAAACAATCCTGAGAATCCCCCTTGAAGAGATGGATTGGCCCAAAGCCTGTCAGATTTTTAACGGCCTACTTATTTTGGGATAGTGGTCCTTTAAAGTGAACCCGAGCCGAAGCTTACCTAAGAAGTGGGAAGCCTCTGGCTTCTATAGAGGCTTCCCGGGTGGTCTTCGCTCCTGCTGCTGATGGTAGGACCCTCCGGAAGATCTGAACCGTTCTCTTTTACCAGCGTAGCGGTGCCGCACCATGCACAGGCCCAGTATGCTTGTAGAAGAGCGCGGCCCCGGTCAGATTTCTGTCAAGCCCTTGTCAGAAATCTTTGGGGTGTCCATGAGTTGCAACGGGGGACCGAAGGATGGCGTGGGGAGGCTCTACAGGATCCAAAGGCTTCCCTCGTCCTAGGTAAGTATCTCCTTCTTGACCTGAGCTTCGACTCGGGCGCACTTTAAGTCTGAATCAAGAGTTTTAATACACCACGACCAAGTTAAAGGTTTGCTTTTGTTCTCCACTAATCTCTCACCCTGGCAAATTAGGTCCACACTGTGGCCCAAGCTCAGTAATAGAGAAATCATATGGCAATTTCATCCGCAAACAGAAATGATCAGATCAGATTACGGATATCAGCTCAGACCTCTGTTTGGCAGGCTAGAACAATTTGGACAGTCTCTGATCCATCTGTTTTCATTAAGCAGAGAAGAAGCAAAGCTGGGTTGTTTTGTCCTTTGGGGAGTCTGACATTCATTGTCTGACGGATGTCATCATCAAGTGACTAAACAAACAATCAGGAAGATTGTCACTCCTGAAATAATAATATGGAGTCCTAGGATAATGGGCGGCACTGTATTATTCAAAGTGTTTGTGTGTTTTTGTGCTAAAAAGCTGTGAAGCTGGATTGCTTTCAAACAGAAGAATGTGCTCAGTGTGATTCCTGCAAAGTCTGATAATGTGTGGTTTTCACACTATACTTTTCTGCTAGCAGACATATAATGTATTTGGAAACGTGATTACATAGCATCAAACATTTTTTGAACAAACACTGTGCCCCGTGTCAGCACTTACTGTGAGAAAGCAAATACGGAATAAGCATTTCTGACGTGGAACTCTCACACAAAGACGTTTGCAAAACAATAGGATGTGTCTGTGTTAGAAATTGTCTTGAATTTCCAAAAATGACAGTGTTCACAGTCAGGTAGAGAAGGCTCATAGCTACGGTCATTTCACTCCGTACTAGTCATAGTATAGCGTCTAGCAACCCTTGATCTTCTGAAAGGGCTTGTTTCACCTAGACAATTGAACTGTGCAGAGTTCAGCTTCTGATGTAGTGGTCAATATACACCTTCCATAATGCAGCCGAACGGTAGCAGTTTTAACCACATATGTCAGCAGCTGATATCTATAAATCATGGGTGCTCCCCCAGGAAAGCTTTGATGGGGCTTCCCAGTGTTCACAACCTTTCCCTTGTCTACCCTAGATTGTAAGCCTGTAAGGGCAGGGAGCTCCTCCTACCGTTTCTTATTTTGCTGTAGTTTACCATATGAACATGTACCAACTTTAGTGATATCTCCATGCAACTGGGTTGACAGGAAATGGTCAGGGCCATAGTCCTGACATCACACTGTGGGAGGGGTTTCCCCCACAATAGAATAGGTAAAGATTTATTGTGGGAAAGAGGGCATCGACGACTGATTGTAATGAAGTTCAATCCTGGGTTAAAGCTCCTCTTTTAAAGTGAATGGGAACCGCATTTCAAAAAAAGAGATACTTACCCAAGGAGAGGGAAGGCTTTGGGTCCTATAGAGCCTTCCCGCTACTCTCCTGGTCCCCTCGTTCCGGCGCTGGCTCACCCGGTAGCAGTATTTGACTAATTCAGTCAAATACTGCTTTACCCGGCCGAAGGAGGCTTCAGAAGTCTTCAGGGAGCCCGAGTGCTCCTGAAGAAGGGCGGCCCTGTACTGCACTTGCGCAAGCATGCTCTCTTGCACGCTCTCGCCTGTGCAGTATGGAGCCGCACGTCTTCGGGAGGACATGGCTCCCAAAGACTTCCAAATACCCTTTCTGTGGGGGATTGAAACGGGGGGGGGGGGGGGATGAGCCAGCACAGGTTAGAGAGCACCGAGAGAGGAGACGGAAGGCTCTATATGACCCAGAGCCTTCCATCTCCTTGGGTAAGTATTTGCTTCATTTTTTTTTAAATGCAGTTCCCATTCACTTTAAGGGAATCTGGATTGAAAATAAATTTAATATATAATGAATTGTATGTGTAGTATAGCTAAGAAATAGAAAATTAGTAGCAAAGGTATGAGTATTGTTTCTAGTACAGGAAGAGTTAAGAAACTGATGTTTGCATACAGTACTTTGAATGGAGATCTTGGCTCTGCTGAATGCATGGAGGAGAAGAGGAAACTCCAATTATGCGCGAGTGCACATCCAGCTTTCAACCATCAATGTGGATTGATGGTATTTCCATGGCTCTATATGTAAAGTTCATGCCCCGGGCTGTTCTTGGGAAGAACTTTTGACAATTAGTGTGATCTATGATGTATGCTTTAATAGTAGTGTTTACTGTAATATGGAAAATATCATATTTACGGATACATTCTAAGCACTCATGTAGCATTAAATACTTCAAATGAAGATCTCATTTTACTGGAGAAAAACATTCCACATCAAACTAAACATGGTTCGGTAAGTTTCTACATTTTTATTGATACGGTTATTACCGGTACATTTAGTGTATGTTGGTAAATTAGTCAAAACCAATGGCATCCGTAGTGGTAATAGACTTACCCATCATGCAGTTGGAGCAGGGAGGTGTTTGATAGGGGCTGAACTTGACTCTGCAGTCATGACAATTACACTAAAACCCAAGGTGAATATCAAAGAATTATCTGCAGTAAAGAGATGGTGTGCCATAGATGGTAGAACCCAATAGATCTCTGAGCACATATGACACCCAAAGCATGTAGTGAAAGCACGAGAGGTTCTCTATAGTACATGGATCAGCCTACCATGTGAGAAACCTTCAGAAACTGCACACAAATAGAATTGCTGCTGTTATAAAGGCAGAGTCAGTAGTGTAAAGAGAGACCCAATGGCTCAAGTGTGATTTTACTACTGCAAACCCCCCCCCCCCCCCCTCCAAAGTTCCTAATCTATTTAGTCACATGACATGGATCAATAATGCCTTCTACACATAGTACGATTTTCCGTGCGATAGTTGGATCCGATAGATAAAATTCGTCATGTCCGATATTGCTCCCAATCATATCTGCGGTCGATTACTCATAGCGGTCAATGGAAACAGAGAAGAATAACGAATTAAGAGAATCGAGCGCAAATTAGAGTGCAGAATGGTGCAGGAAAAACGATCGGGTTGCAAAATCGCACAGAAAATCTTACCGTGTGTACCCAGCATACCTACTGCTTCCCAAGGATAGCGGATGTGTGAGAGAGGTGTGAGCAGTGGAAAGAAACTGTTTAGGCAGGGTTTTCACTTCAGACAATGGCATGTGGTTTCCCCACATGCAAAATTGCACCAAACGCAACTGTCCATGCGTATCAATGGGCTGCCTGATTCACATCTAATGCATCAGTTGCTGCAAGTGTGGAAAAAACCTGATGCTTGCAACATGTGGGTGTGATCCCTCTCACAATGCTAGTCACTGTACAAAGCAAATACCGATGTGATCATTATCACCATCACAGCACCAACATAGAGCTAACTGAATGAGTGCAGTCTCTGCACCCCCTATCGGTGTATCGCTGGGCAATGTGGGATCAAATGAAAGATTTACAGTATTTCATTTATGTTAGGCTTAGGTGTTCTGCATTTTCCATGCCAAATACAGGAGGCATACATTTTGGTTCCTCTTATTCCTCAGCAAACTCCCTAGTGATTCCCGCTCTCCATGAAACAACTAGGAAGTTTAGTAGTGGCATTACTATTCTAAAGCATTACTATGCAGCATTTTTTCACAAGTTAAGGTGCATACACACATCTTGATTGTCTTTGGTTTGGTAGTTTAAACGACTTTTATGGCAAACAACATGCCGTTCAAACGTCCTGTACACACGCCCAACAAAGGGGCCTATGAACTAATCTACATGTCGTTTGACAGACTGGAACATGGCGTAGGTCGTCCAACTCTCTCTCTACACATAAAACGATCAGTCGGCTGATCCTGGTATCCTGAACTAATTTGGTTGGTCAAACAACCATTGGTCGTATGTACACCAGTAAGGACCTGACAGTCGTTTGAATGACAGTTGTTCCAACCTATCCGCCAAGCGGATTGGGCAAACCAGCTGTTATCAGTCGCTCGACTACCCGTACACACGTCCAACTTATCATTCAAACGATAAGTTGGACGACAAGTTGGTCGGAAAATCAGGACATGTGTACGCACCTTTACAATGACCATTTTGGCTGATGTGTGAAGGAAATAAAATGGCTACTTTGTATTTTTTCACTTCAGAAACCCTTTAGTTTTCAAGTCAAGAGTACATACTGTATGTATTGAGCATTCACAACTAGAGATAAGTGGGACTTTTGCACAAACCTGAAGGTGCAATTGGTGAGAAACTTTTTTGGAAGTATTTTGCACTTTTTTTTGCGCACAAAAAAATATACAATGGACTAAATACTGCCAACTCATAAAGACGTACAGAATGTAAACCTATCCCCACTCTCACCCTTCTCAGTTCCAAGCTAGTATCAACTGAAAAAGCCAGCACCTTTATGTAATTGGAGGTGCTCTGATTGCACACCACAGGGACTACAAAAACATTCATCGGTTTCAAACTCTAGGGGCTCATGTGATGGGTATCTTTGGGGGCACATAAAATATAAATGACAAATTAACAACACAAAGCACCGTGCACAGGAAGTTATGAGGTGAAGAGATTATTGGAACCTTACAGGCACATGAATAACATTTATGTGAGGTGGGAAATTTATGGCAGACAAAGTCAGTCAGACAGATGGCAAAGTCAGGCTAAAGGAAACTCTGCATCACTGTCTTTATATAAATCACACTCTTAGGAATTTGAGTGCAATCTGGGCTGTCCTGCTGCCTGCGCACCTAGAATAAGCAACCATGCTGGAGGTATATGTTCAAAGCTTGGTTGCCAGTAACTGCCATCCACAGTGCCTGCATGTCCTACTGCCCTCACACATATGCATTGGTATTTACATATAAGGCTACACATTACAGCAACAGACAGTAAAGACTACAATACAGTAAATGGATTTACTAAAAGACACATACATACATTGATCAGCGTAAACATTACAAAAACCTGCCAGATTTTGTGTACGCCCTTCCTTGAGCTGCGAAAACAGCTCTAAGCATGGGTGCCACAAGACCTATGGTGGATTCCAGCTCTATCTGGCACCAAGACGTTACCAGCAGATCCTTTAACACATACATACATATGCTACTGTACACACGCGTGTTTACAGGCATGTATACCCTTCAGGCTAGCTATGAATTTGTTGCTAAAGAGAGATGATAAGCTGCACACAATGAGCGGGGAGAAAAAGCAGAGCTGTGGAGTCGGAGTAATTTTGGTTACCTGGAGTTGGAGGTTTTATAAACAAAGGAGTTGGAGTCGGATGATTTTTGGACAAAATCCACAGCCCTGGTAAGTATTAGACTAAGGAGTCAGAGTCAAGGAGTCTGAAGCATTTTGGGCATCTGGAGTCGGAGTTGGCAGGGCTGGTTCAAGCCTCATTGGGGCCCCAGGGCAAAAATACCCTGAGTGGCCCCCCTCCCCCAGCATATTCCCCCCCAGGACACCTGAACCAGCTGGCTTCCCCCCCCCCATTCAACTTTGTGTCCCCCAGGGCCCCTGCGCTGTTTGTGTCAGAATAGCAACTCACCTATTCCAGTGCGCTGCTCCATCCATGCTTCCTGTCTTCATCCCCGCTGGCTGCCTCTTCTCCATCTCCAGTCATTACGCAATAACAAGCACAGAGCCATGGAGAAGATGCAGCCAGCGGGGATGAAGACAGGGAGCATGTCTTCTGACAAAAAGAGTGCAGGTGCCTGAGGGGACACAAGTCAGGGAGATCTGGGGGCCCTGCAGTACTCAGGGGCCCTGGGGCGATTGCCCCCTTTGCCACTATGGTAGCGCCGGCCCTGGGAGTTGGAGTCTGAGGTTTCATAAACTGAGGAGTCGGAAGATTTCTGTACAGACTCCACAGCCCTGAGAAAAAGATGTTCCGGTGCGACTCAGGTGTCACTAAAGACCCACCATACTGACTCTTTAGATAAAGTAGGGCAGCTGCTGTACACATGCTAGATGCATTCTAGATTCTTGGCAGAGGCGGTTTTCTATATTTGATGGATGCACTTCTAACTACAGGGACAGGGATAAATGTGGAGAGTGGACCCATCGAATTGTCACTGTGAGGCCACACTGTTTCCAGTTACACCCCTAGTGTATCCATTTTATTACTTCTAGAGGTACAGTATAGAAATGTTGCACAGTACTGGTGGCCATATTTTTGCTAAATAAATACATAACAATAACATACTTCTGCAAATATGCAAATTTCCACTGATCTGGTTAGATGGAGCAACCGAAGGTGGTCATACACATTGGGATTGCCCCGAATGTGGCAAACAGATCAATCACTCTCTAATCTGATCAAAGAGGGGTGGAATAGCCCTCATACACTGCACACAGATTTTCAATCGATTTCACATGAAATCTATTGAAAATCTATCGAACTGCAGCATTGCACAGTGCAATGCTATGGGTTGTTGATCTAACCAACGCCACATCCTATCGATTAAAATTTACCATCCAGTTTGACTGTAATTTTGATCATTCTGTGCAGCAAATTGATCAAAATTACGATCAGTGCAGCTTGATAACCGGCAGATTTGATCACTATGTAAAAATCGATGTGTGCATGACCAGCTTTGGCCTATCAGACAGTAGCTGCTGATCAGTTAGCTGGCAGATAGCCAGTGTACCAGCAGCTAGAGGCAATGATAGGTTAAAGAGACTCCGTAACAAAAATTGCATCCTGTTTTTTATCATCCTACAAGTTCCAAAAGCTATTCTAATGTGTTCTGGCTTACTGCAGCACTTTGTACTATCACAGTCTCTATAATAAATCAACTTATCTCTCTCTTGTCAGACTTGTCAGCCTGTGTCTGGAAGGCTGCCAAGTTCTTCAGTGTTGTGGTTCTGCTATGAACTCCCCCTTCCAGGCCCCTCTATGCACACTGCCTGTGTGTTATTTAGATTAGAGCAGCTTCTCTCTTCTCTCTTATCTTTTACAAGCTGGATAAATCGTCCTCTGAGCTGGCTGGGCTTTCACATACTAAAGAATTACAGACAAGGGCAAAGCTGTTTGCAGGAAGAAAAGAGCAGCCTGAAACTTCAGCGCATGAGAGATGCAGGGGGTAAGAAACACAAAAATGATCTCTTGAGATTCAAAAGGAAGGCTGTATACAGCCTGCTTGTGTATGGATGTATTTTCTATGTGTGGACATACTGTACATCAACCTACTTCCTATTTTGGTGGCCATTTTGTTTGTTTATAAACAAACTTTTTAAAACTGTTTTTAACCACTTAATGCGGCGGGGAGCGGCGAAATTGTGACAGAGGGTAATAGGAGATGTCCCCTAACGCACTGGTCTGTTTACTTTTGTGTGATTTTAACAATACAGATTCTCTTTAATATAATTTCCTCCCTGGGTCAGGGAAGATCTGCAGGCTTAGGAAGCCATTTGCCAATCACTACTGAGCACATTACAACAGGGCTGTGGAGTCAGAGTCGAGGAGTCGGAGCAATTTTGGGTACCCGGAGTTGGTGATTTCATAAACTGAGTCGTCGGATGATTTGTGTACAAAATCCACAGCCCTGGTAAGTATTAGACGAAGGAGTCGGAGTCGAGAAGTCGGAGCCATTTTGGGTACCCGGAGTCGGTTGTTTCGTAAACTGAGGAGTCGGAAGATTTTTGTACCGACTCCACAGCCCTGCATTACAATACATGCGGAGTGTTGTTTTTTATTTTTTTGCAGAATTGTTACTCCCTTAGGAAGTGACCCTGCTTTTGTTCTGTGAAACCCTGTCACGCACCTTTAATATATATTAGTTAGCTACATGTGAAATATCCTCTATTGAAGCTAAATGGTTTGCATTCTTCCTTCAGTGAAACACTGCAGCATAAATCTTGACACACACTCAGCTATGCAGAAGCCACCGCAGAGCTACAAGAAAACAAGCAGCAATGTGAGACGATTCTCTCCTGCTCAGATGTGCAGCCCCACAACTTCTAAGCAATCAGCAGGATCCAGGCCTTCTGAAGATAATAGCAGTTTCACAATGTGACTGGGGAGGAACTATGATGTGTTTCAACTTGCAAACATGAAACTCCAGCAGCTATAATAAAGGACTATGTTTCTGCAGTATATGCTTCCATACTGCCATGTATTTCTGAGGGTATGATCCTTAATATCTCCTAATGAAGGAAGTGTTTCCCAAATCCAAAAATAAGACATTTGCCAAAAATAGACTAATCAACTAGATTATGTAATAAAACTAGTACCAAAAAGGTTGGAGGGGATTTATGGAATCTTACGGTGTCTATACACGGTACAATAAAAACATTCAATTTTTCTGTTTATTCGAAACGATCAAATCGAATGAAGGTCAAAAAGAATAATTTTTTCGATCAAGAAAAACAAACAAATATCACGTTTTTTCCATAAAAATAGAATTCGACATGTTGGAAAAAACTTTATATTTGATAATTTTTTCCTGGATTTTCTGATAAATCAAACGTTTGTGTATGGTACCCCGAAACCAACTATGCAATTTTTTTATGTAATAGAATAATCGAACGAAATTATCCAATTGAAAAAAATGTAAAAATTGTACCATGTTTGGGCACCATTAGGAGGGAAATATCACATAAAGACGTTTTTCTCTTTTTAATCTTTGCAAGTAGGTTGTAAATGTATTTCCCCATGTCCATTATTCCAAATACATTGATTTTTTGGGATTGTTATCAGCTCTGTGTTGTGTAAAATTCTCACGCTTTTGAAATATAGGACAATCACAAGGATAATCCCTGGCAAACAAAGAACTGTGATCAGATCAAACAGAAATTAGGAGGGGGCGTTTTACTAAAGAGTGCTGCATTTATTAAATCTGAATTACAGGGACAACACAACCCAACTCCCCCACCGTCACCACCCCTCCCTATCTCTGAAAAGCTGCTGGGGCGCCATGCCAAAAAATACAAGCATCTCCACATGTCTTGTTGTCACGTGACCTCTTGCCTACTTTTCTTCCTGAGAAGAAGTGCTGCATCCAGCTGTAATGACACAGCTCTCAGTGCTTTATGGAAAGAGACACTGTCATTACATTTATATAGTGCTGACATGCTAGGGAGCTCTTTAAAGAGTATATAGTTATGTCACTGTCCCTCAGAAGAGCTCAAACTCCAATCCCTAACATAGTCATTGTCTATGGCCAATTTTGGAGGGAACAAATTTCCTCTCAGTCTATTCCTATGATGTGGAAGGAAACCAGAATGCTTGGAAGAAACTAATTTAAGGGAACATACAAACTGCATGCAGTGTGTCCTGGCTGAGATTTGATCCGGAGACACTAGTAGTATAATGGCAGAGTGCTTTGCAGAGGGACATGGTGTGAACTGGAGTAAAGGCTGTTTCACATTTGGGAGCTTGTCAGAGTTTTGGTGATCGCCGGCAATCAGCAAAGCACTAAGACTAACATATCCCTATGAAATCATTCTCAATGCAGTGTTTGTGATAAACAATAAGCCTTCTGAGTGCAGTCTCTAGTTTTGTTCTTCAGTCTGGTAAAGTGCAGGAGCGGTGTACCTGCACCGGCACTCAGGTCAAGGGATTCTGACCTGATTACAGGTAGTGTTGGTGTGTGTATTGAACAAAGAAGTACAGCCGTCACATGACTGCTCTTAAGAAGCACCCAGGCACCTGTAGTACTGGTGGTTATTTCTCCAGAGTTGCAATGCTTCCTTTTACATGCAAGTATTTACAGATGCAGAAAGAGAGATTACTGGGGTGTTACCGAGCAGTCAGTACTTTCTCAAGAATGCTAAATTATATTTACTTGATGTCCGGAAAAATATATTTTTTTAGCATTTAAGACCTTTAAGACGCTAGAGCAGGATGCAAAATGAAAAGGAAACATAAGAACTAATTAAAGTTATTTAGGTTGGGATCATGCTCTTTTGCAGACTGTACAGCATCCACTTTGACATATGTGCCGTCATCGCAGGCAGGGTCCATTGCCACTCCATGGTCCAAGTGTGCCATTCATCAAATGATAGCAATGCAATCCGCTCTCTGGGGAAAATGTGATCAGTCAGATTTCTTTCAAACTGGACAGGAGTGGACTCCAGCGGAATGTGCCAATGTGAGCTGCTATATAGAGAATCTTTGTAGCCTTGTTCAGTTGGAGTCGGCTGCCTGTCTGTGCAGGCCAGCAAACATAGTGTAAATGGGGTCTAAATTACAAAATAACTTATGTACCACCAATACTTATAGCATTTTATAGCCGCTTACAATAGATGCTACAATAATGGTCAATAGTGGTCATTTGAGAACTTACCAAATCAGTAGATCAGGGCCGCCTTCAGGGCAGTACAGCAGGTACTGCCATGCCCTATGGGGTCCATGGAGAGTCTGGGGCCCAAACAGTTGCAGCTCCACACAGGCCCCAACTGTGAATCACTCAGGTTTCTGTGGTTCACTATCTGCCTGCCACTAAAATCTTCCAATCACTACATAACACTAGTCTACTGGTTATCTATACCATCTATGGAGGACTGTTGGGGTGGTGGCAGACAGGAGTGGGGGGGGGGCTGTATATTTGGCTAGTATGGGGCCCAGCAATTTCTAATGGCGGTGCTGTGGCAGATCACTGAAGGGGAGCAGTCAATGTAAGGGTGTGTCTGTACACATGCCTGTTTGTAACCCAAAACAAACAAATGAAAATCTTGCATGTGAGCATTGCTATTCAAACATAGAAATATGTGCTGATTCCCCAGTACACAGCTGATACACTAGTCAACATTCACCCAAATTGATAAATAGGCAATATAATCCTTATAAGAAATCAGTCACCTTGCACCATTCAGTTTCAACCTGGTCCCAGTTGAAATTGAATTAAAACACTGTCAGCTTTATACTGATCAATGCGGTAGAGGGTCTGAGTCTGCTCCTACTTGATCATAATCAACGATTGACCTAAGCCCGTTTGAAAACGGGCTCTAGGTCGGTCATCACCGTGTGCGCCCGCCCGGCCTGCGTCCTGTCCCAACGGCTGTCAGTGCTTGACATGTGCAGTAGCGCAAAAGCACGGACAGGACGCAGGGACACTTGCCAATTATTAGGTAGGATTGACTGGGGTCCGAGTTCTTAATAGAGGCTTGTTTTATGTGATGCGTTTGTCAAATTTGCATATGACCCATGACCCCATGTGACAATGCTCAGACCACGTGACTGCCCCCTTATCCTGGGAATTGGGCCTCTACATGACCAGGTTCTTCTGGGGTATGCAGGATCAGATCATCAGGAGCAGGGAGGGTGAGTATTTTACATCAGAATCAACAGAAATAGGGTCAGCTTTTATGCATCGGACAAATCCACAGATCACCCCTACTCTTGCATACATTCTGAGGAACTGAGAATATTGCTTTTTCTGTGAAAATGATTTACTCCAAATTGTCAGCTAGCAACCAAGAGCAAAACACAGACATCTGTTCCATCAGATACATATCTGATACCTACTGTGAGCTGTTAAAACTTCTCAGCAAAATGTCAGACCAGTTAGAACATGTTACTGATAAGGAATCAGCTCCAAACTAAACTGTCAATATTGTTTATCACCATTTTATAAGCAATTAAGCCTGTTTTTTTTTCTTTCTTTTTATCAAGAAGTGTTTGTTGTCTTCAACAGGCATTGTATCCAGCAAACAGCTCCTCATAGACTGACACCTGGGGCCGTACGCAATTAACTTTTTCTCCCGAGTTTACCTTAGGAGATAAGTTTTCATCTTTTCTTTTAACAATTATTTTTTAGCACTTTTAAAAAAAAGTACCAAACAGTAGGTGCAAAAAGCATTATTACAATTATTTTGAGTATTTTCTTGTTTGCTGGTGGTTTAAAAGGCATTTTATGAGTGAAAATATCACCTAGGTAAAAACTCAGGTGATAAAGTTCATTGCATATGGGCCCTTTAGGCCCTTATACCAAGCCCAATTCCAGGCATGACTCGTCATATGTGCGGAAATAAAAGGATTATGATTAAATTCACTTTTTTGCCTAAGGTTTCACCTTGGAGATCATTTTTTTATCTTCTATTTAAAATAACTGTAACACTCTGCAATTGAAAAAGTACCAATAAGAAGGTGAAAAAGTACTGTCAAATTATATTGACAAGTTGCTTGCTTGCTGATAGTTTAAAGGGACTCTGAGGAGTACCCGAATTTAAAAGCATACACTTACCTGGGGCTTCTTCCAGCTTACCGTAGGTGGCAAGGTCCCGCGGCATCCTCCTGGCTCGTCTACTTCAGCCTCTGCCAGCCCCCCGTTATCGGCAACACCCGGGCCTGGTGTCGGCCGGCTCTTCCTGGGTAATGACGCAATGCGTCATCAGGAGACGAAGCCAGAGGGACGCCGCGGGACCTCGCAGCCTATGGTGAGCTGGAAGAAGCCCCAGGTAAGTGTATTTTTTTTTTTAAGTCGGGCACTCCTCAGAGTCCTTTTAAAAGGGTATTTTACTAACAAGGTGTGAAAATATCACCTAGGAGAAAAAGTTACATTCATATGGGCCCCAGTGTGAGTGAGACATAGGAAGCTGTGCTATGGTCTGATCCAACGACAGATGCTTGCTAAGGAAGCCAGGGACACCACTACCTATGTAGGGCTGTAATGCTGGGTACACACTATGAGATTTTCTGGTCGACTTACTGTCAGATCGATTATTTCCAACATGTCAGATTTTCTTTCCGATCAATCTACGAGCATTTTCCGATCGATTTCCTATTAAAGTTAACGGAAATCGATCGGAAAGCAAATTGGACATGTTGGAAATAATCGATCTGACAGTAAATCGGCCAGGAAATCTCATAGAGTGCACCCAGCATAAGAGTTGCAGGGCAGTGTGAAATAGTCAGCACTAGACATTTTAGCATTCATGGCAACCACAGGCCCAAGACTGACCATGTCTGGTTTGATCTTTGGATGTTCTAAATCTGTCTGGTACATCTGAGTAGCTACAATGATCAGCAAAAATAGGAATATTATCGCCTCCTTCCTGTATTCTAAGAACATTTAGAAACTCTTCTGCATTATATTTTTGGTATCTAGAATCCCCTTGCAAATTAAGATATAAGATCGGGCTAAAAATCACACTAGTGTGAGTTATGTTATTGAAGTATATATAATTGTATATATCTGTGGGTGTGTATATAATATATATATATATATATATATATATATATATATATATATATATATATATAACCAAGGGGTGAGCAGCACAAACCAAATTTTTTTATGCAATTCTATGCAAAGCATGCACGCAGCGCTGGAGGTCCCCAGACTCCATAAGAAATATATAAGTTGCTGGTTGCTTGGTTAGAGTAGGACTCACCAGATTGGGGACACTTTGGTGCAGTTGGTGAGCTTAAGCGCGTTAAAGCGTAACCAAGAGCCCCTGTCACTGTTTTCCTGTTGTGTGCTGCAGCCCCTCTGTACATAAATATATATATATATATATATATATATACATATATATATATATATACATATATATATATATATATATATATATTTATGTACGTGTGTGCGCATTAGCCATAGCTCTGAAATTCTGACTTGCTGTAAAGCAGCATTAGACAATGAACTTAGAGGAGCTTTAACCAAGGATTGAATGTCATCCCAATCCATAGCCGATATCCCCTTTCCCACAAGGAATCTTTATCTTTTTCCGAAATGATCACCGGGGGGTCTGTATGGCTGATATTGTGGTGAAACCTCTCCCACAGTGTGATCTCATGACCATGGTCGCGATAGTTTGCCATCTGTGAACCTCGTTGCATTGTGGGAAATAACAGCTTTTTCCAACTGCCAAGCAAGCATTAGCTCTCTCTGTGCATAGAATCCTCAGTAACAAACATTCCATACAGATCACCTGGCAGAACTAAATATGTCATTTCAGAATGTAAATCAGGGAGAGGAAACATTTTACAATGGGCAAACACTGACTAAATAATATGTAAATCCTCCCCTCTAAGTTAAAATAGGCAGGCTGGGAAACCTATCCATTGCTACTATGATGGAAAGACCTTTTCAAAAGAAGGATAGGAGGTCATGCATGGTATAAACTCAAAATATGTGATACCTGTGCACAACAAACTTGGCCACCTAAAAAAAAAAAAAAAAATGGTACACATCATAATAATATAGAGCAGCACTGTGTACCAGAAGAACTGTCTGAATTGGGAGCTGCAGGTTTATACAAGTCTGCAGCCAAATCAAAAACAGGCAGAGGCGAGTCTGGAGGACGAGACCAACCCAGCCATATATGTTTCATTGTGTACTATTCAAGAGGATGTTAAATGAAAGAGAAATCTGTATTGCTTGTCTATATTTTGCCCTCATGTTAGAAAAGCAAGTACAGATCAATAATTTGTATCCTTTTACAATCTGTGTATCTAGCAGTCAGAGAGTTGACTGTGAGCCAGCAGACTGGGCAGGGCATCTTAATTTCACCTCTCAAGAGATCCCAGTATCTATCCGTGGGAATGCAGCTGTGATAAACTTCACTAATTATGTCAACAATATTACCATAAAAAAAAGAAGTGTCAGCTTAGTGCATTTCCTCTGTATGAAAATAAAGCTGGGGTAAGGTGCCAGGCTTGTAAAGGATTTTGCCATAATAGGCCAGATGGTAAACATCCCTGCTGTGTCAGACTCAGTAACCCAGAGGTCAAGTGTTCACTGTGGAAGCAAAAGGCCAGTTGAAAGGAATTCTTTGGGGTGGCTGTAAAAGATTGTTTTCATTTTAGTTAAATACCCTTTCAATAAAAACGGCACACAATTCTCCTTCATAGAAAGGAAAAGCAGAGACATATTCCCAAGTAGTTCTGTGATTTATATCATATCCAGCATAAGGACAATGAATGAAACCACCCAAGGCAGGGGTGGCCAAACATTTTACGCTCTAGGCCATGTCACAGTTGTTGAGAGTGCTAGGGGCCAAACTACCGAAATTAAACACAATATTTGCTGATTGCCGTGAGATTTTGTCATTTAAAATATTTCCGAAGGAAATAGCCCATATACTATGTGCAGATGGCACAGTGGAAGCTGCTAATCAGTGGCTGTTACTGCTGCTGGTATAGTGGCAGCTGCTAATAAGTGGCTGTTACTGCTGCTGGCATAGTGGTGGCCGCTAATCAGTGGCTGTTACTGCTGCTGGAACAGTGGCAGCTGCTAATCAGAGCCTGTTACTGCTGCTGGCATAGTGGTGGCCACTAATCAGTGGCTGTTACTGCTGCTGGTATGGTGGCAGCTGCTAATCAGTGGCTGTTACTTCAGCTGGCACAGTGGCAGCTGCTAATCAGTGGCGGTTACCGCTACTGGCACAGTGGCAGCTGCTAATCAGTGGCTGTTACTTCAGCTGGCACAGTGGCAGCTGCTAATCAGTGGCTGTTACTTCATCTAGCACAGTGGCAGCTGCTAATCAGTGGCGGTTACTGCTGCTGGCACAGTGGCAGCTGCTAATTAGTGGCGGTTACTGCTGCTGGCACAGTGGCAGCTGCTAATCAGCGGCTGTCACTGCTTCTGGTATAGTGGAAGCTGCTAATCAGAGGCTGTTACTGCTGCTGGCACAGTGGCAGCTGCTAATCAGCGGCTGTCACTGCTTCTGGTATAGTGGAAGCTGCTAATCATGCTGGCAAAGTGGCAGCTGCTAATCAGTGGCTGTTACTGCTGCTGGTGTAGTGGCGGCTGCTAATCATTGGCTGCTACTGTTGCAGCGGTGGCTGGTAACGTACAACTGACCAAATGGGGAGGCAAAGCGGCAACACAAGGTGGCCCCTGCATGCAGCACTGCAGATACGGCCTGCAGACAGCATTGGATTAACAACTGTAGAGAGCTTTGGTGCCACCAGAAAAGGCTAGTTGGGCCGCATTTGTCCCCCAGGCTGGAGTTTGGAAATGCCTGCTGTAAGGTGCAGGTATCCATATACTGTCCAATGGGCCTGATCTAGTATTCCTGAAGTGGAGAACACAAACCTGGAGCCAGGCCTGGATTTATTAAAAATCATAGTGATGAAGCTGCTCTGCACTCTCTGCCTTTTGAAGCTCCTAATGGGTGCCCCATATACCGGACAAATGGACAAATCGATCTGCACACTGGAGCATTTGCTGAATGAGGAAAATCTATAACAAACAGAGCACAACCCTCAAGCATTTCACACTATACACGGCTTACTCACAGTGATGTGCTTATTCATAAAGACCCTATGAATAAGCAACGCATAGTGTGAAATGGCATGAGGCTTATGATTTTATTTGTATTGTATTGATTTATTGTATAATAAATCTCCTTAGTCAGCAAGCATCTCCAGGTATAGAGAGCTAAAATATCTAACAGTTTAGTAATCCAGCTACAAAATTTGTCTTGAGATTTTGATCACATGACCAGAAACACCAAGTTTGCCAAGTCAGTTCTCAGCCTCTCTGGGTGTGGCTGTTCCAGCTGCTTTGATTGCAGCATCCTTCCTGTCCAGCCTGCAAGGAGGAGGGCACAGGCTAAATCTGTCTGAGAAGGTTGCAGGCTAAAGTAGAAATAAGCTCTGCTTCCATTATAGTGAACAGATCTAGGAAATTATGTGTACTGGAGGTAGGGCATTAAAGCTTGTCTATTGCATGCCAAAAATGCAACCATTGTTTGCGCCTAGGGATAGTCAATGCCATGCAAATAATTTTGAGTTGATGCAGGATTATGCAAATATATGCACCTTGAACGTGAACCCTGCTGAGGTAATATTTGATTGGTCAATTTTCAAGCTACGTACATTTTCTTATAAAATTTTCATCTCATTGACCATCCTTATTTGGGACACATTAAAATACAACTTGGGTAGCTACAAACAATTGTGAATTAGAATTGGTGATAATAACCACATATAGCACCCAGTGATTTATTTTCTGTTTTAATAAACCTAGCATAATCAAACGCACCATATACAACCTTACTACTGTAGTTTGAATTTAAAACACACAAAGCAATAAACAAAGCAAGTCAATGTTTTTGTCTCTTATGTGCAATTATGATAAAAGCATCTATTTGTAGTTGCCAGTTTCTTCAAAATTTAAAAGGTTCAAGTGTTAATCTGAGACAAAATAAAAGCATATTTGAAGAAAAATAAGCTTTGAAAATAACGTGTAAATATCAAAGCCAAAGTTATAAGGTGCCAGCAGATAAAGCTTATCACATATTTCACAGATGGAATCCCTGCCTGCAAACATGCTCAGGTCTGAGGAAAAGCTAGGCAATGCCCCCTAAGGAAGCATGGAGGGCCTATCTGTGTGCGAACAGGAAGTGGCCTGGTTATCCAGGGCTGCACTCTAAATAGCCAGGCAGAGGTGTTGCTTACCGCTGATCACACGTTTACACTTAAAGAGGAACTGTAGTCAAAATAACAGTATGAAAAAAAAGCTTTTTACATTTTTTTTATACCATATTCATTTACAAATTATTTAGTCAGTGTTTGCCCATTGTAAAATCCTTTCCTCCACTGATTGAGGGCTGGTTCACACGGACGTCTGCCCCGCGTTTACCGCCAGCGTTCGGAACTCGGCGTTAAACGCTTCCATTCAAGTGAATGCACCGGCCTTTTACCTGCGTTAGCGCGAATGCTGCGTTCATATCCCAAATTTCCCTGGCGTTCGAGGCGACCCTGGACACTACATGTAGCGTCCTGGGATGGTTAAACGCTGCGACTAATGCCCCCTGTGAGGGAGAAAAAACGGTACTTATCCGTTAGCCGGGCGCATCCGGCAGGTGGCGACAAAACTCCACCAGAGTTACATCTTTCCCTACTATCCATGGCGGCCTGGAGTGGGAATAGTAATTAGCGCCACCTGCTGGATGCGCCCGGCTAACGGATAAGTACCGAAAAAACGCTGACTGCAACTGAACGGCATGGAAAGCCACTGAAAGTTCGAATGCGACACTGCCGCAACGCCGCCGAACGCAACACCTCTGAAAGCTGAGCAGACGCCCGTGTGAACCAGCCCTTACTCTCTCAAATGCATCACAGATGGCAACGTCTTTAGTACTGGCAGGTGATCTCTGCAAAATGTTTGTTTATTGGGAGTTCTTGAGCTAGTACAAAAGATATAGTCTTCCAGAATGCTCGAGGGGGGATCTACATACCAATAAATAGCATAATAAGCAGCCTAGGCTAAGCCTCAGTACAAGGGTGGGGTTACATTCCAATAGAGTGCAATTTATAGCTATAGGAAGTGTTTCTGATGCTGAATACCAAAATATTTATTGTAAAAATGTGTATTCTGAATCATTTACTGCATTCTACTATACTGTATGCCATTACAGTCCCTCTTTAATAGGAGTGTGCCGACTGCTTCAGTCAGTGCCGCCAGTCTGAACGTAAAGGGCTACTGTGATAGTTCTGCTTATGGCATTAATGTTTAAATAAAAAAAAAAAAAAAACAACAGCTTTGATATACACGCCACATAGGCTACCTGCTTGAGCATCTAATTTCTTTTTACAGCCATAACTACAATGTTCCAAACTTGCTTGTGATTTTAAAATGTCACTGTAGTTTTCTCTGTTCTGGGATTGCTTCATCATGCAGGTGAAGCAATCCCTTCACTCTTTAGTATAAACAGGGGAGAATTTATTCAGGAATCACACAGGGTGTGGCAGCACATAGCTAACCCATGGTTTGTGTCCCATCAAACCTCATGTAAACCTACTTCACATTAACCCTCTGAAGTACTTGAAGGTTATTTCAAGTATTGAGAGCAGTTAGGGACATGCCAGAAAGGTTTGACATCAGCTGAGAGAATTCTCATTACCATTAAGCTCTAGCTGCACCCTGGAGCAGGAAGATACCAGTCAGTAGCCCAACCAATCAAAATCTGAGACAGCTGCTGAATGTATACTTGAGGTGAAGCTGTGTGTGAGGCGCTCTCACTGCTTTTCACAATGTAATGTGCAGCCTCAGCAGTTTCTTGAATGGAGTCCATGTCCCACAATGCATTGTGGAATGCAGCATGGACTTGTTTAGAAAATTAGTTTCCTGAAAGCAGATATCTGGCACTGGTTCAGGGGTTCAAAAGGAACCCACATTCAGTACTGAGTGGCAAATGATAGTACCTAGTCTTCAGAGTTAGATTAATATCTGAGACAGAGTGGAATGCCACTTTTACCTGTTGTGAATGCAGTGTACTGAAATCTATTACAGGTTTGCAGGCCTCATCTCTGGCAGAACATAGATTTCAATAGTGCTCCAAGCACTCGCCACGAAAGCACTTGTGGCGCCCCAAAACTCAGCTGTCTATTGACAGTTGAGTTCTGTGTGTCAGTCATGAGCCAATTTAAGACAAACGTGTCCAGTCCTTAAAAGGAACCCAAGGGTAGAGGCATATGCAGGCTGCCATATTTATTTCCTTTTAAGCAGTACCAGTGTTCTGGCTGTCCTGCTGATCCTCTGCCTCTAATACTTGTAGCCACAGACCCTGAACAAGCCTGCAGCAGATCAGGCGTTTCATTGTCAGAACTGACAAGATTAGCTGCATGCTTGTTTTTGGTGTACTTCAGACACTCCTGCAACCTAATAGATCAGCAGGGCTGCCAGGGAACTGGTATTGTTTAAAAGGAAACAAAATATGGCAGCCTCAATATCATGCCAAACCTGTTGGGGAAAAAAAGTGCCCAAAACAGATACTTACCTCAGGGGGAAACCTCTTGATAACTCAGAGACTTCCACCGCCCCCTCATCCTCACCATTCCAGTCCTGGGACACCCCAAACCACATTGATCAGGGCTTGTTGACAGAGCGGCAGCGCACAAAGGCTCACGCTTGTACAGTAGCACAAAGCTGCTCTGACTTTTTTCTCCGAGCACAAGCGGCTCCATGCTACTGACCAGTTGTGAACCATCATGCGCCTCATTCACAGACAGAAACGCAGCCGTGAATTTTCTGGAGGATTTAAAGGCTTCCCTGTATCAGACTTTTCCGTTTTTGAATTCACAGGTTTGCTTTAAAAGAAAGCAGAGATGATTAAAAATAAAAAAAAGTTTTATACATACCTGGGGCTTCCCACGCCGCCATCCTCCGCCTTCTGCAGCTCTGGTACTGGGTCCCGTAACTTTAGCCAGCCTGCGCAACAGTAGTGCGCCCTCTATGCATCTCTCTGGCAGCAGCCGGGGAGATACGTAAAGGGCGCACTCTTCTTGCTCAGACTGGAGGAAGTTACGGGACCCAGTACCGGAGCTGGAGAAGGCTGAGGACAGCGGCGTGGGAGCAATCCGTGTGGATGGGACTGGAGGAATCCACAGGTATGTATAAAACTTTTATTTTTAATAGTCTCTGGTACACTTTAAGGTTGTAACTGAGAAAATATATCGAAGTGCAGAACAACCAGTTCAAGATTTGCTGAGTGGGAAATGTACAATATTAAAAAACTGCTCTCGTGTACCTGGGACTGTCCAGATTTTTAGCATTGATTTTAATCTTTGAATACAATATAAAGCTCCATCTACACGGTACAATTTTCTGCCAGATCAACGGATCTATTCGATAATTTCCAACCGGTCCAATCGGATGCCGATTGATTTTAGGTACTTAATTCAAAATCAATCGGAAACAATTTGGACGTCTACACACGATGCAATTTCTTATCAGGTCACTGGTCGATCTGATGGAAAATTGCACCGTGTAGATGGGGCTTAAGACTATAGGGGTTTCAGTAAAGGATTAGCACTTTAGATATTCTTGTTTTCTTTCACGTCGGTTTGCTTTCACATTCCTGTGCATATTGTGATGAGGAATGGTATGAGGTATCTCTTTTCCCAAGTCTGTCTCAGACAAACACTAATATGTCCTGAAACCTGAGCTATATTTAGACATCCTACCTAAACGATGCGATCAGAGTGCTAACCACGTCAAAGTAAAAGTGTATGAAAAAACAATGACAATCTGCCACCTGCCAAGAGCTTTTCCCGAGGGACATTTTATCTTCATGGTTGCTGCACTTCTAAGCAGAGTATATACAGAGAAAATAAAAGATGTCATGGTGGACTGGAGACACAAAGTATTCTTGTAAAATGGAGCTGCTGGAAGAATGAAATACCAAAAGGAAACTCATTTCTTTTTCTTTGCCACACTCATGACTGGGTACAGGTCAGATGTCTCAATAGCGCCAGTAATCGGTGGTGAGATATTTGCTTACGTTCTGCTGGGTGGCAGTGCTGCTATGCTCTCCATTCTGACTGGTTAGTGACACATGAATTGTGAAACAATTGTTTCCAGTGTGATCTGCCTATTATGATGGAAATTCTCTGCATATAAAATAGAAAATACCTTCAGAAACTGAAAGCATTCACTAGTGCCCCGTAACCCATGTGGAAAGTCTTTCACAGCCCTGTCCTTCAATGCGGTGCAGGTATCAAGTGCAGGTAAGTCAGCCAGTGGACAGGGGGAGTATCTGATGCCACAAAGCATATAACCAGCCTGTATTATTCCAGCTGGTCACAAGTGACTCTGGGCCTGCAGTGGTCAACTCTTCTTTGTCGTATTGTTGGATGAAGGTTATTGCTTAAAGTGTGCTCGAAGCAAACCTAAGGAGATTCTTCAGAGGCTTCCCACATCCTCCTGGCCCTCAACGTTGCTCTACATACAACATAACGGTACCCGACAAGAGCTTGTTGGATTTCTGATTGCGGCCACGCCCCTCTACATGCAAGAGTGCGGCCGTACTGCATCTGCTAGAGTACAACTGCACCTGCACAGTAAGCTGGAGCCACTTATGCACAAGCAGCTAAGTGCTACTGCGCAGGCATGGCCCTACTTGGGATTTCGGACTTTTTTTTCGTACCTCTTTTTGACCTTAGGATCGCTTTGGGTTCACTAAGTGATATACCCCATACTAGATGTTTGTCAACCATCATGTTTGCTGAGAATCTACCGTAAACTATAGGTGCCGTGTGAGGATAGTGGCGTCTTCTTCAGTTAGATCCTATTCAGCAGACAGCTATTGTAGCGCTTGCTGACCTTGTGATTGCTCTATCTCCTCCTCTCTCTTTAGGACAATGTGGGCTACTCTACAGGGAGTCAAGAAGCTTACCTGTACAATCATCAGAGATGATTACAGATTGCCCAGTAAGCTCATGGGGAACCACAACTCCTAGGAGTATGTAAGGGGCTAAAAAGGACCAAAAAGCACTCTTACTAAAATGCAATGTAAACCATAAATTGCCTTCTAAAAACAGAAGGTATTTGCAATTATTTAGCTTGGAGTGAGCATCTGAGGTGTCCCACAATGCATCACTGCTGAATATGCAAATCAATATGAAAAACAGAGTCTATTTGCATATTCAGCAGTGATGCATTGTGGGACACCTCAGATGCTCACTCCAACCTGAATAATTGCAACTCCAACCTCACATAGGACTACAGGAGATTGTACAAGGTACTTACAGTACTTTTTCTGAACAGCCAGCAAGCAGGACTGGCATGAGGTGTGTTAAGGGTTAGGTAAGAAAATATGTGCCCACACTAACAACAACACAATGAAGACACCTGGTTTAAACTGCGTGCTCTGTAGTAACATATTATAGGGCAGCGGTCATAAGTTAGCTAGTTTCCTAGCAGGCCTACACCCAAAAGCCATTCTACACAAAGATTCATTCGGCACAGCCAGTGTGGCGGCAGCCATGTTTGCTCAAGGGATGAAAAGCTCTGAAACACAATGGTTAATCCTTATCTGTTTGGCCAACCACTGTCACAGTTTCGGCAGGCCACATCTTGCTTATCCTACCCTCTCCCCAGAACAGAAACCAAGTCTTGTCAGACAGCTATTTAACCCATCTGTACACTGATAGGGAGTAAATTGTCACCCAAAATCATCTCAAAATAGTTGTAACGAAAAATCTGCAACGCCGGATGGATTGCGGAAATATGGTCGCATCCAATCCGGCAAGTGGACTTTCCAACGCGGGATGCAGAAATTTGTCCGCATCCGCTGCGCAAACCCGTCCGAGCACTCTGCTCCAAACTCACCAGCATGCTGCTCACCAGGACTCTGCCATCTTGCCTCTAGGGGGCGGGAGCGCCCGACAGACACGCCTTTATACTCTTAGGAAGCGTGTCAGCTGACCTGGAGATCAGCTGACATTTTAGCCTGCTCTGATTGGTTGCTGCCTGGGGTGGAGACTTCTCTCCCAGGCAGTATATAAGGAAGTGCTTTTCAGTCACACTTCGTCTGTGTTTGCGATACCCTGTGTCAGCACTCAGACCTAGTCAGCCTTGTCTCTGATATTGTGTTATATATTGGTTTATCGCCAATATATACACATATTATTACTGTTTGATTTATCGTGTATGATTCTGTGCCTGTCTTGACTACTCCTCTGCTTCCTGATTTTGTACTTCGCCAGCCCGTACTGTTATCGACTATTGGCTTGGTTTCCGACTATTCTCTTGTCTCATGTTTCTGTACTGCTGCCGCCTGATCTGTTGCCGAACCTAATTTTGTCTGACCTTTCTCTCTTCAGTGGAACGTCTCCCACTGTAGGGTTCTTTCAGAGGCTTGCCTCTTTGAGACGACCGCCACTAGCAAACCCTTGCTGCCAGAGGCCGAGACTCCTCCACTCCGTCCTTTGGAGGATCTCACACACAGGGTTCCCATTCAGAGTTAACCACACCTCTGAGGAATTACGGTGTGGTGGATATTTTCACAGACTTGAATTTACACTGTATATTATTATTGTTGTCTGCTGTTCCAGCTTGCTGGAGGTTGTATCTCTGTGCCCTATAGAGATACTCTATTGCCTAGGTTCTCAACGTGTGGTACGCGTACCCCAGGGGGTACTTCTGATGGTTTCAGGGGGTACTCGGGCTTGATATACTTAACCAAGAATAACACATTTAGAGTTTTAGAAATTGATAAATCTTATTTAAAAACACCAAATTAGTATTTTAGTTAATTAAAAGCAATAGTAAATGCTTGGAAATTGTTTAAAAACCAAGTATCATGTACTACGATTAAATATATATTTGTCAAGGGGTACTTGTGATGATGTTTACTATGCTAGGGGGTACTTAGTGATTACAGGGCTTTAAAAGGGGTACATACCAATAAAATGTTGAGAAACACTGCTCTATTGCACCCTCTTGCGTACGATTGTATCGTGTCACGCTATACTTGCATTATTGGTGATTCTGCAGATCACCATATAATCAGGTATAGCATCTGTATTATTGGTGATACTGCAGATCACCAATAATCAGAATAGCGGTGTTTGCTGACACCAATCGTTACAATAGTGTTCCATATAAGTGTGTACGTAGTTTTATTCCGTCAGTTTAAGGAAGGGTCCCGATTTATTGTCCCATTACATACACACGTGAACACATCTGATCATAAATCCGACAATAGTTTTGGGGCCCGATAAGGTCCCCTTTGACAAGGCATAGGGCAGAAAAACATGCACAGGTTTATCTGCCCAATGCCTTGACAAAGGGGACCTAACTGGCCCAGAAACAATCCTTGGATGTACTGTCATATGTCTTTACGTGTGTATTCAATGGGACAGTAAATCATTACTAGTTCTTGCAAGTCTGTGTGCAGGCCCTTCCTTTGGATTGTTTGCTTGCGTAAGGATCCAGCACCAGAATCCACTTTACCAGGTCTGTGGTATATCGACCTTTTTATTGACTGTATGCTTTACTATACCAGACACAACTTGAGCGTCCTGACCGTTCCTGCTGTCACAGAGCATGCCACACAATGGCCACTGTGAACGTAGCCCAACTGAAGACTTCAAACGGTGTGCGTGTCAAGTGATAAGTCTCCTGATTACTGGTACCTTCCATCCACTCCCTAACTTCTAGCCCATTATTTGGCAATGGCAACTGGAAGACTACATATGGGAGCAAGATATTTTAGTGATAGCAAGAAAAGGAAGGACTTTTTCTTTCATAATGCCATTTAATGTCATCGACAGGCATCCTACTGACTTGTGTATAATGTAATATTTGACTGCAGTTTATAGTGAATTCAGGGCACCTAGTTAAATACACAGTTGAGATGCATATTCTTGCGTGTTGAGTGTTCACTGGGCAATAAAGCAGCAATGTTATAACCAGTCCAGTGAGCAGTGAAACAAAGGAGACTAAAAAGCTTAAGGAGAAAATTGTGGTAACACCTCCCAACGTACAGAGTGAGGAGGCATGCATGATTCACATTACCAGCTATACAAAATTAATGTGTGTAATTCAGCTGTATATTTACTTGGCTCCCCAGGAGATTGGCTTTAAATCTTTTTCAAAAGGTTTTACAAAAGCACACTAGAGTGTTTTTTAAGACACTAGACTTGGTCAGGGCTGCCTGACTGTGAAGTCGGAGTCAGTGGTTCCAATAAACGGAGGAGTCGGAGTTGGATGATTTTTGTACAAACTCCACAGCCCCGGTACATATTAGACTAAGGAGTCGGAGTGGAGAAGTCAGAGCAATTTTGGGTACCTTGAGTCGTGGTGTCATAAACTGAGGAGTCGGCATCAGATGATTGTTTTACCGACTCTGTCAAGAATCTAGCATGTTTACAGTGATTCCTGATCCCCTTTCATGCACATGTGAGGGATCTGCCTGGTGGATAATCTCAGCTGTGCGCAGCTCAGGGCATTAATCTATTTACCTTGCCTGCTCAATTGTATGCTGTGCCGTCAGCCTATCTTACTCTGCCATAGCAACAGAACACATCACTTGCCTGCAGGCTAGGAACACATCTGTCCAGAACTGGTCCCCGAACGGTCACCTGATGGATCGAATCTTGATCCCTGCAGGCTACAGTCCTCGTATTTGTGTATGAGGCTTTAGACTTCAGTTACAGTGAAAAGAAAGTTTGTTTATCACCTAAATCGAAATAGAGAAGGAACAGAATCTGTCTGGCTTGTATTGCTATTTGTATCTCCATCTAGGAGAATTTCCCAGAGTCCTGTGTTGCTTTATTTATAGTATATGTATGGCGGGTAATAACCTGAATGATGACAGATAAAATACCAGTAAGGGCCCTTTTTCACTGAGAATTGCAATTGCAAATGCACTGTGATTGGGCATGCTTAGTTTGGAACAATTGGGTATGCCCAAAACTGTGCATGCCCAGGACTCTTCCACAAGACAGAGCATGCTCCGTGGCCATGAGTGTGCAGCTTTTAACTGTTCTGGGAAAGCAGGACAACGGCAGGTGGCCGGTAAAGCGGAGTGGCCAAGCCAAGAAGTGTGTGGGGGACTTCAAGGAGCCCCAGGTATGACTACCTCATATTTATTTTTTCAGTTCACTTCTATTTTAAAGAGACACTGAAGTCTCTTTTTTTACCTTAATTTCTTATTCAGTCCGATTCAGCATTAAATCCTAAGTAGATTTGCTGCATCCCCGCGGCAAAATGAGTGATTTATGGCTTAGAAATAGACCTGCAAAGTTCCACAACTTTGCAGGTTGCAGATTGTGCTGCCCTGGGGAGGCAGAGCTGTGCACATTAGCTCTGCCTCTTCTCCAGTCAATCTCGGCTGATCTGCGCCTCTCCCCGCCCCTCTCAGTGGAAGAAGACTGAGAGGGGCGGGGAGAGGCGGAGCTTGACTGTAGAGGAGGCAGAGCTACTGCACACAGCTCTGCCTCTTACAGGAAGGAGAATGATGCGGCCCTGGAACTTTGCATGGGTTATCTGTAAGCCATAAATCACTTGTTTTGCTGCTGGGATGCGGCGAATCTGCTTAAGATTTAATGCTGTATTGGACTGGATAAGAAATTAAAGGTAAAAAGAGACTTCAGTGTCTCTTTAAGCCCTGCAGGAGAAAACACTTTACAAATGATAAAAAAGGGTCTCCTATTGAGGGTGCATCCTAAGTAGAGGGGTATTCTTTTACAGTGTCAGTAGGTTGGAAAAATTTAGTTCCACCTTAACATTTTAAAGATGTGAAACACAATATAGAATCTGGGACGGTTAAGCCATATATTTCACTACAATGAAACTCAATTAGCAAGTCGGTGCTGGTGCTGTTCAGCTAATTAAGAGGCAATGAGTTCTGTGCCATAGAACTGTTGCCAGTGTGATGTATTCTTTTAGAACTTATCACAGCAAACTGTGAATTTTTGCTTGGCTGCCTATCAAGAGAGCCTGTCAGCCACACCTCCGCTGTATACTTTTCCCTCAGCACACCAACAGATGCACAATTCAAATAGGTTCTGCCTTTAGAAAAGAGGATTCTGGTAATGCAATATGATATATACTGTACTAAATGTTCTGCTGTGTATTTCTCTATTATCTGTGCGGAGGAAAAGCTTCTCAAAGAGGAACTGTAGTCAATATAATGTAATGAATAAAACTGGTTACTTTTTTTACAGTATTTATTTATAAATGGCTTAGTGTTTGGCCATTGTAAAATCTTTGCTCTCTCCGATTTTTCAGAAATGTATCACAGGTGGCGGCATCTTTAGTACTGGCAGATAATCTCTGCGTTTACTGGGAGTTTTAAAGCCAAAAGTTCTCTGGTCTCCGAGAACAAAGGCCTAGGCCAGTGTTCTGCAAACCTGGCTCTTCAGCTGTTAGGAACTACAAGTCCCACAATGCATTGCGGGAGTCTGACAGCCAGTCATGATTCATAAAGGCAAATGCATTGTGGGACTTGTAGTTCATTAACAACTGGAGAGCCAAGTTTGCAGATCACTGGCCTAGGCTAAAGCTACATACTCCCCTCGCGGCCAAGGAGATGGATCATAGCGAGGTCTCCCTGATAAGCGTTCCCTAAACCATCTTCCAGCTGTCTGGTATGGGCAACATCACACAAGAGGCGCAAAGGAGACTTCAAGCGATCGCAGTACTTTGCACAGGAGTTGTCGGGGATCTTAAAGATCCGCTGTGACGTTCGTTATCGCCACGTGACGCTAAAACAACGTTTGCGTGATCATGCACCTGTACCCGCGTTGTGAGAACACGGAAAACTACCGCTCATCGCTCAAAAAAAACCAAAACCCGCCAGCCTGGAAAATCATTGGAAAAATCGCGAGGTGGGTACGGGCCCTAAGGCTCACGATAAAGCGGACCTGAACTCAGAACTTCCTCTCTGTTCTAAAAGATACGCAACAGCATAATAACCTTTAAAGAAAAATGTTTCTTTGTTACAGCTGATACAAATCCTAAAATAAATCTGCAGTTTCTACTTCCTGATTCATGGAAGCAGACATATTGTTAACCTCCTGTGCTTTCAAATGAGCTCATCTGCCGTGGCAGTTAGGTGACACAGGGGAGAGATGAAATTACAAGTTGTGATTAGACACAAATGAGAGGGAATTAGATAGGCTAAACTCTCTTAATACATACTGGGTGCATTTCTGTTTTTCTTCTGTTCAAGAGTTCAGGTCCACTTTAATGTCACCCCTATATTTTAGGGCCCTGTCAGTATGGGGAGGGTGGGTGGTCTGTGTTGTATTAGACACAACAGTGTAGATTGACTTCACACAGCATTATTTCATCTGCACTATTCAAGGGTAAGCGTATCACAAAAAGGTGAACGTTGTAAGTCTTAAATTGTATGAGAAGCTGTAGGGCAGCAAAATGACGAGAGGACAGAATGCAGATCTAGTATTATTGGAAAGTCACCAAGCGTTGCTTATAAATTATAAAAACATGGCTATAGGTCTGCAACAGAAAATGACAGGAGAGTGTTCAATATGCTGATGGCAGTCTTGCTAACAGCGCTGTGCATTTAATTTTGCTATCTGTCCTTCACAATTCAGAGAGGTCATCTGTGGTAGAAACTTATCAGGATTGGAAAAGCAGTGAGCTAATGTGCGACTTCCACATGAAAGGGCAGTGCACAGGTGAGTCAGAGATGAGGTAATGCCCAGCACAGCAAGTCTAGACTGCATCATGGCCGCACACTCATACAGGATCTCCAAGGAGCTTATCAATGCATACTAATAACTTACACATACAGTAATTAAACAATATAGAAATCTGCTCAAGTTTGGCTTCTAAATGTGCACACATTAAGCATGATTTACAATAACACTATAATGTGATGCAGGTTGTGTATGTCACCATCAGCACACTACATGCCTTTGGACAGATCGGTGCGTATGAAACCACAGGCAATTAACTACTACAGTGTTTTATTTTTTTTTAATATATCAGTGCACTGTCTTTCTGAGATCAATCTCCCCAAGTCCACACAAGCCACAGTTCTGCACTGTGTGCAGTTAGGCTAGGTTTCCACTTGTGTCCGTTTTTCTGCTCAGAAAATTTGTATAGATTTTAAAACTAATGTTAGTCAATGCAGCCGTTTCCACTCTATGCAAATTTTTGTACGCGTGAAAAAAGGTCCTGCATCATATTTTCGGACATCGCGTACGATTCACGTACAATGCTTTGTATAGGCAATGCAAATGTTGGCGTTATTTGTGCGAAAATTCGCAGTAAATCCATGGTTACAGGAAGTTGTCAGCAATCATGACTAAGCTGTTACTAGGCAGATTATATATATTTAACTAATGCAAATTTTCGCATACGAAAATTCGCATAAAAACGCGTACAAATTTACATGCGGATTTTCCGCAATCAGAAAAATCTTATACGATTTTTTGCAGGCGAAAATGTAACGCTACAGTGGAAACGTAGGCTTACACACAGTGATATCGGGAACCGTCAGCAAAGAGTGAAGGGGGCATTTCTAGGGACGGGCTTGTGGAGGGGAACTGCCACTTCCTCCCCGCCCATAATCGACTTCTGCTCAGTCTGCGCTCATAGCTAAGCAAAGCGGTGGCGCTGGAAGGTGAGGATGGTGCTGTGACATATGTCAAGGCACTGCACATAAATCGGAAAGAAAAGTAGGTTAAACAGTTTCCTCTCAGGGGTACTTTATAAATCACCTTATAATTATGCGTAGCATTCCAACTGCCAGATTTGTAAATACCGAACGGGCCAGTGGCACAGTGTACAGCACTCTGACCTTGTAGTGCAAGCATCAACCAGTCTACAACAACACCACCAACGAAACATCTGTAAAGCGCTTTTCTCCTGTAAGACCCAAAGCTCATGAGCTGGTCTCAGATCAGTACATAGTGGTGCGTAAAGCTTTGTGATCATAAATGCCAGACTAAACAGGTGGCTTTTCAGTCTTGATTTAAACGTGTCCAGGGTTGGAGCTGTCTTGATTACTTTAGAAAGGCATTCCACTGTGTAGGAGCAGCATGAGAGAAAGCTCTAGCTCCAACGGTTTTTAGTTGAACTCTGGTGGTGATCAAGTTATTGGGATTCTTTTGATCGGAGGTTGTGGAAGGCGTGACGCAGTTGCAGCAAATCCTTCAGTTATCCTTGGCCTAGGCTAGAACCTCCCCATGTTTTTGTGGGTTATTTTTGGGCACACCGGTTTCTTCTAACATCCTTGAAGCACACTGGTAGGTTGACTGACTTCCTCTATACTGGCTCTAATCTGTGCTAGGTACCTCGCATGGGGAGCCCCGGAGAGGGACAGTTAATGATGTGATCTGTTCAATGCTCTCCGTAAAGAGCTGCGGAAAATGTCAGAACTTTATTAATGCATAGCAATAATGAAAGTGATTGCAGGTGAATCCATCTGGATTTGCCCAAGATTCAAAGGAATACTCCTAAATTAATGTCTTTCTCAAATTATCCATACAAATCAGGTTAGATTTATTCTAGGGAGACAAAGCAGGCGATAACATGATTAAATGATCTTTTACACATGGGATAGAATATGGCAATGCCTGCAATATTAATATTGTGGAAAAAAGTGTAAGATGTCACAATAATATCTTTACTGCGTTCTATGCAAACAGAGTTTTTTATATTATTTTTCAGAGATAGATTTGCACACTATATTTTATCCCACAGGCGAGAAGAACGTTCTGTCTATAAATCTTCCTTTTTTTAATATTTGCAGAGGAGCAGGACAAGATTGCTTGCCATCTTCAGTGTTTGCTCGAGATTTAGAAGCCCACGGATGACTTATTAGATCTCAGCCGAATATGAAAGAAGTGTGAACTGCAGGTATTAATCTTAAACTATACCTATTTGCACATATTATTATATTTCTCATTCCACCAACACATACTTTATTCATCAGATTTCCTTTGTTCTCAAACTTCTGTGTTTTCAGGACTAAAAATGAACTAATTTCCAATTCTAAAAACACTTCAAATTGTACTTTAGGCAGCATTAACCAGTGTATCTGCTTACCTGCCTCCTGCTGCCAAGGTTTCAATTGAATGTCAAGCAGATAAAAACAAAATATTCCAGTTAACAGTTTCAGTCTATGGTTCGGTCTCAGTACAATTGAAAGGACAACTGTAGCGAGAAGTATATGGAGGGATGTCATATTTATTTCCTTCAGAGCTGTGGAGTCAGATTTGGAGTCGAGGAGTCGGAGCAATTTTGGGTACCTGGAGTCGGAGTCGGTGGTTTCATAAACTGAGGAGTCGGGAGTCGGATGATTTTTGTACCAAATCCACAACACTGATAAGAATTAGACTAAGGAGTCGGAGTCGAGAAGTAGGACCAATTTTGGGTACCTGGAGTCGGAGATTTCATAAACTGAGACGTCGGAGTTGGATGATTTTTGTACAGACTCCACAGCCCTGATTTCCTTTTAAACAATACCAGTTGCCTGGCAGCCCTGCTGGTCTATTTGGCTGCAGTAGTGTCTGAATAACACCTGCAACTAATCTTGGCAGATCTGGCAGTAATGTCAGAATCACCTGATCTGCGCATGCTTGTTCAGGGTCTATGGCTGAAAGTATTAGAGGCAAAGGCTCAGCAGGCTAGCCAGGCATCTAGTATTGCTGAAAAGGAAATAAGTATAGCAGCCTCCATACCCATCTTGCTTCAGCTGTCCTTTAAAGTCTAATGGAACCCTAAAAAGCCTCCTTACTAAAAAGCTATTTTAAATATAAATTTGCCTTCTTAAACAGAAGGTCGGTATTTCCCATTATTCAGCTTTATGTGAGCAACAAAAATCTTCCACAATGCATCACTGCTGAATATGCAAATCATACCTTTATGCCCCTAAAGAAAGAGACACACCCAGAACTACTGGAGTACAATGTACCTATAGCTAGCAGTGTAACAATAGTCCCCATGACCATAGGGGGAACTGGGGGCTATAGGGGGCTGCTCACAGTCTCCCCTTGTGCTGAGTAAGTGAAGGGAGTGGGGTTATATTTACCTAATCTGCTGTTTCAGGTCTCCTCTTCCTCCAGGCATCTGAGCACTCTATGCTGACATCCTTTGGCTCACGATAAAGGTCCTATCAGGAGGAGCCTCAGGAGGGCAGAATGCAGTTGCCTGGAGTAGGAGGAGGCCCAATAAAGCATGGACTAGGTTATAATAACAGTGCTCCCTGTGCTTACTCTGCACAAGAGATGAGCGGGTGGGATGAGCAGCGGAACAGCTGGCCACTACAGTGGCTTATGTCTGTCCATGATGGGGTGAGAATAATTTTGCTACCGGGCCAATGATGTTACCTCCCTGTCTATAGCCTAATAATTTGAGAGAGTTATACTAATAACTATATACCATCTGCTGTTTCAGACTTACTGATCCCCATTAGCATGAGGCATGGATTAATATGGCACTTTTTAGTAAGGGGTTTTTAAGTCCTTTTGGTCTCTCAGAAGGTTGAGAAGAGGTTCTGGTTCCCCTAAATGGGTAGTTGGACTCAACAGCCCAAGTCGTGAGCGTACATTTGAAATCGGCGCCGGTAGACTTGGGCGCAGGATAGAGCCGGTGTATGGCTGATCCTGCTTCTGCACAAGTCCGGCCCGTATTAATTACTATTCCCCCCACCAGGCCGCCATGGATAGTGACGGAATGAAATAATTCGGCTTCCAGCGATTGCTGGAGGCCGAATTATTGTGTTTTTTAAGCAACTTCAGCTCTGTCTTCTGACGGAGCCGACTTTACTCACTGAGCGCCGCTATAGACTGATTCCCATTACAGTCTATGGCGGCGCTGGCTGCGCCCAAATGTAACAGCGCAGAAAGGCACTGCTCTGAGTCCTACCCCATAGAGCCATGTTAATCAATGCCTTGCATTTAATGAGAAACAATAAGTCTGAAACAGCTGCATACCTGTTGCATGAGTATAGCTCTGTAACATTAATAAATCATAGGCACACTTTGCATAATAGCGGTTCTGTGCGTGTCTGGCTTTTTCAGGGGCATACAGGAATGATTTTCATATTTAGAAATTATGCATCATGGAAGATCTTTTTTGTTCACATAAAGCAAAATAATTGCAATAACTTTCTGTTTTAAAAGGGCACATTTATATTTAGCTCAAATTTAAAGCAAACTCATCCTTCCCCATGCCTTGCATGACATTGGTATCTTTGAAAGAGAAAGAATGTCCTTTCTCCATGATCATTTTGGTTCTTTTTCTCTAACTGCTGTTCAATTTACTCTTGTTCCCATTCAAGAAAATGCTTTTATACTTTGCCAGAAATCCAATCCAGAAGCACTTCCAACATTCAGCAATCCTAATAGGCCAACTTGCTCTGCCAACAAAAAAACACCAACAGATTCCAGTCGTGGATCTCTACATCAAGAGGTTTTTCAATGTAGTACTATGGATTCTCTGAGTTCTCCCCAAAATTTGTGTCCAGCCGGGCGGCATGAAAAAGTAGCCAGGTGGGATGCAACCGCAGTGTTCTCCCAAGGCCCTTTTAGCTGGGAGCTCCACCCGGCTAATTTTGCTGGGCACCGGACTGTCATCGGCTTGCTCCTAATTCTCCTCCTATGCCAGTGGTTCTCAAACTTTTTTGGGTGAGGACGCCCTTGATGGCTTTGAATTTTTTATCAAGGCACCCCTCAGAAAAAATGACTACCAAAATGCCTTTCCAAATAGTTATTGACACCCCCCCCCCCCCAATTAGGCAGCATCCTTCACTCCTGTTAGTTAGTGAGGCAGTATTCCCCACATTATACAGCATTACCCCTAAGTGAATAGGACAAGGACATAGAGCCAATATTGTAGAGCACATAGACATTTCCCCACATGGAGAATGCAGTTAGAACCCCCCCCCCCCCTTCCTTTATTTATGCAGCATTGCCTCAGCACCCACTCCAGATTGTAAGTGACCCCTATTAGCTGGACAAACATTTCCTTACCTATCCAGGCTAAGCCGCACTGATCCGTCACTCCACCCAGATTCCTCTGATGTCCAACTTCAGCCACGGCTGTCAGGCCTAAAGGTTAACTGGTAGTTAATGCAGCCGCATTGCATATCAATGTGCGGTTGCATTACCTGATAGCAATGCACAAAGGATGGGAATGAACACAGAGGCACCCCTGGGAGGTGCGGCGCCACGGCACCCAGTTTGAGAACCCCTGTCCTATGCTGTAAGCACAGTTGCATAGAGAAGCATCAGCCCTGCTTCCCTGTGTCGCGCCCCACCTGGCTACTTTTTCATGCAACCCTACTAGAAAAAAATTATGGGAGACCACTGAACCGGGGGAAAGCAGGACTGGTGCAACTCTGCTTAAAGTGGATCCGAGATAAGCTTTTACTCATTGCAGAATTGTGTTTCTTTCATATAGTTTATAGGGAGTTCCTCAAGCCAAATACTTTTTTGTTTTGTTTTAATACTCTTATTCCCTATAAACTAAACAAGCCTCACCCACAGCTTTTCACAGTGCCTTGGCACTGTAGCAAGGGCTTATGGGAGCTCAGTCTGGGCAGGAGGAGGATTTTAGTCACTGATTTCAGAGGCAGAGGGGAGGAGGGGTGGGGACTGAATTTACACCAAGGAAAGCTGATAGCATCTCCAGCCCTCAGCCTGTGACAATGTGACAAACAGAACACGGCTGCCCTCATTGTATCACAGGAATAAATAACCATAAAATGTTGAAGCTGTTTGCATCTAGATATGCTGTTTACACTATCTAAACTTTAGATAAGATATATAGACAAGTTACTTGTTATCGTTAGTTTTTCATCTCGGATCCGCTTTAAAGCGTAGGAGAAAGAGGCGAGCCAATGACAGCTGGGTGCTCCCCAAAATTGGCCAGGTGTAGCACTCGGCTAAAAGAGCCTGGGGAGAACACTGAATTTTCCGTTATTTTTTACATTTTGCCTCACAATCTTAGATAAGCCAAAGATTATTTCCAAAAGAAAATGTATTTGAAAAGAAAGACGTTATTTCTTCTTATTGTTGTCAGGCTTTGACAGATTGAAGTGTGCAAGTGACATATTTGTAGCTCCAGGTTCTGAGAAGAATCTCATACGCGCTCTACCCCACCATTACTAAAGCAACTCAGAACAAGCTCACAGTTCCCATAATGTTCTATTAAGCTATGACCAAAGTCTCCTTGACCAGAAGTCTGGTTTATTAGAATGTATTTCATGTTGCCAAGGATAAATTATAAAATATAGATTTTTCAACCTTTCATCAAATGAACTCGGCAGGCCTAGGTGCACGATGCATCAGATGCCCAGTGTGTGGTGCGAATTGATAGATTCCATTTCTTTTCTTCTGAGGAGTAATCTACTTAAATGAATCAGAAGAAAGTCACCTCACGCTCTCTCACTTTAGACATTGCTTCCCTATCCCCACACGTAGATACAATGAAGCCGTATTACGCTTTTCCCTCATACGCTCATATATATCAATTAAACTCTGTTTTTGTGTCTCATCCTTATTATTTATTGGTCTATGTCTAAAGCCATCTATGTTCTCTGCATTTACCTTTGCAGCGATGCATTCTTAAAGCAAGTCTCCTTTCCAAGCACAAAAATCCAAAAAAGGGCTTTTGTCCCCATTTCAAGTGAATCTGAGGTGAGGAAGATTCAGGTTAAAGAGGAACTTTACAGAAAAATAGTAGTGAGGGGAAAAAATAATAAGTCAATATATTGCAAAGTGTGAAGTTAAAAAAATAGAAGAGATATCAAGAAATAATTGATATTTGCCATGCAGTTCCTTCCTGTTCCATATCCCAAGAGGCCACAATCGAAATACTCTTATCCTGCCTGCTCAAGTAAAGGATATAAGATCGCCCTGTTAAAATAAACCTTATATAGCGTAGTACTGTATATCTGATTCACTCCAAACAGAAGGGACTGCAGTGAGAGACCTCCACCATAACACTGAACTAGGGGGGATATACGCCCCCTTAGTGGGTCACACTCACCAGATCCCTTCTTGTATCATCCTATCAGCTCCGCGGAGCCTAGGAGTCACGTGGGACACAACAAGGAAGTGAGGAGAGCAGGGACTGTGTGTGTGCAGCGGGATCCAACCGCGGCGGTGGCTGGCACCAACAGACGAGCACTGACTATCCTCTATCTGGTACGCATGTTTTTATGCAACTATTGGCAATAAATTGTGAAGGTTTTTATGCTATGCGAGTCCCACTCTTGTATTTTTAAAGGCTGATTTTAAAATGTGTTGTGCCCAGATTGGAGGGCTGATACGCAGAGATACAAGAAGGGATCCGGTGAGTGTGACCCACTAAGGGGGCATATATCCCCCTAAGTTCAGTGTTATGGTGGAGGTCTCTCACTGCAGTCCCTTCTGTTTGGAGTGAATCACTGGGTGGTTCAGATATACAGTACTACACTATATAAGGTTTATTTTAACAGGGTGATCTTATATCTTTCACTTGAAGGCAAGCAGGATATGTGGATTTTGATTGTGGCTTCTTTTGGGATCTGGATTGTGACTGGAGAATATATGTGTTCTTGTGGAGCCTGCGTATCCCCTATCTACTGGTGAAATCTGCATTTCTCCTTTAATAACTGTGTTGTGGAGCGCTAGCCTTTACCGATAGGTACTTTTTGTAAAGTTCCTTCATGTTGTTTGGTACACAGTGAGCCTGTAAGTCAACATCTTTACTGCTGGAAGACAGAAAACAAACTAGAAAGCACCAGCTGCCATCTATAACCACACCCACTAACAATGCGATAGGCTAAAATGTTTATATATACAGAGGGAGGTACTGGTTGCTTGGCAGTTGGAAACCGTTATTTCCCACAATGCAACAAGGTTCACAGAAAGGACTCCCATGACGTCACACTTTGGGAGGGGTTTCACCACAAAATCAGCCACACAGACCCCCTAATGATATATTTGAGAAAAGGTAAAAATGTACCATAGGAAGGAGGGTATCAGTGGATCAGGGATGAAGTTCAATCTTTGGTTAAAGTTCCTCTTTAAGAACGGACCTAAAGTCCCTATCTCGTTTGTTAACCGGGGGCTACCTGTATAGAAAAACATATTTATTAGTCTATTTTCTTCACTTGAGCTTTGTTTTAAACATTCAGAACCATGGAATCCAAATCCCACAAGGTTGTTTGACTCATCAGTGCAAGGTGTGAATTTCCATGGATCTGTGGAAAATAAGATTTGGGGAGTAACAAGCTTAGGAGGCAGCTTACGGAGAGCAACCAAGTTTTGATGATGCGGGATTAAGGGAACTAAAAACAAACACTCTCTGCTGATCTCACTGGGAAGTGTAGAAGTAATGTCTTCAAATAGAAGATATGGTACTTCATACATTTAAATTAAGCAATGCTTGGTTTTATTTTCATTTTAAACAGAGGGTTACACTAACATGCACCAAAGAACTGCAGCCTCTTGCCCAGACACCAATCAAAATATTTGTTTAATTAAATAAAAGTGCAATAAACATTCCCTTACAGTGAACTTGAAGGGACCTGGACAACTAGTTCACCATATTAAGCCCCATCTACACGATACGATTCTTTGTGCGATTTGATTACGATTCTATTTACGATCTGATTAAATCCGACATGTCCGATTGGGATTAGATTCATTGTTTTGCAATGGCAAATCGAATTAAATCGAATCCTGATCGGACATGTCGGATTTAATCGGATCATAAATAGAATCGTAATCGAATCGCACAAAGAATCGTATTGTATAGATTCGGCTTTAGAAGATTACTACATCAAAATTGGTCATAAAGTTTATATTCATGGCTGGGACCTGAGGACTGAGTTTACTATAGCCAGAGGTTTACTATATCTAAGTTTACTATAACAAGATTTTACTGTACCATACAAATGTCTTAAATTGTGGCTCTGATCAGCAACGCAATATACTTGTACGATTGAGTTTGAGCCCTGTTTTAGGAACCTTGCATATTTTTTACTACTATTTAATATTTATATAGCACTGAAATCTTCTGTAACTCTTTTACAAAGTACATAGTCTTGTCACTGAATGTCCCTTGGAGGGGTTCGTAATCTAATCTCTAATATAGTCATATGTCCTTTATAATCTAGGGACAATGCAGGAAGAAGCCAATTAACTTCTCCGTATGTTTTTGGGATGTGAGAGGAAACCGCATATACAGGTAGTCCCCGACTTATAAACAACCGCCCGATATAGCCTTTAATTCTGTGGGAAGGAGTCAATTTTTGAAAAAAAAAGATTGATTTTTAAAAAAATTCAAAGAATGTTTTATAAACTGGTAAAATTACATTTGGCAGTGGTACACTGAGGGCACAGGTGGACAGAGGTGACACAGTGGTGAGGCAGAGGTGACACAGAGGACACTGAAGGTTCAGGTGGAACAGAGGTGACACAGGGAGGGGGGCACTGAAGGCTCAGGGGGACACAGGAGGCACAGGGGGTCATGGAGGACGTGCAGGGGACAGAGATGGCAAAGTGTTTTGACTTATGGACAGATTTAGGCTAAAAACGAACCTACGTTACCTATCTCGTTTGTTATCTGGGGACTACCTGTACTGTATGTGCACATCAACACTGTTTTACTACTAGATTGCCTGTATATATGCACATCAACACTGTTTTACTACTAGATTGCCTGTATATATGCACATCAACACTGTTTTACTACTAGATTGCCTGTATATATGCACATCAACACTGTTTTACTACTAGATTGTCTGTATATATGCACATCAACACTGTTTTACTACTAGATTGTCTGTATACATGTAAAGTTATTTTACGCTTATGTGTCCTACAGCAGGTGAACAGAAGTCACCAGTGATAAGCGTTATCAGTTTGTGAAAGGTAAACAGTGCATTCCTGTGCTCTGCACTAACTTGTAACCACATTAGCTCATACTAACGGCAAAGCTGAGCACTCGGGCAACTGACCAACCATTACAAAATAAAAAATAGTAATCCATTGATGCTTACTGACATTTTTACCACTTTTGCAGAAGCTTTAGGCCAGATTGTAATTTGTTTTGCATTTCAAAGTATACATTCGAATATTGCAATTACTGAAAATAATAGTCGATTAGAAATTAAAGTGAAAGAGAATGTAAGCGTGTTTAAATCGCAGACTAATTTGTGTAGCATTAATTATATACACATATAGTTTTCTTTACAGAAACAGGGTCGCACCATTATGTTGGTGGAAGCAATCATGTATGACACTGTTTAGGTATATTAATGCACTATGTTATTGCAAAGCCACAAGAAAGGTGCCAATTATTCGTGTGCATTTCTGTTATTTTCCCAGTAATACAGTTAGCGCTGTCATGTGATTGCGCTCAGGCTGAAAAAGGATCAGCTGAAATAAAAGTAATTGACTCCCACCCATCAAGGTGCCTGTTTAATAGAAATCTCCAATTTAATGAGATGGAATTAAAAAGGACTTTCCGCATGACTGAAAAACTGATTCTGAAAAGGATTCTAAAACATAATCTCCGTAGCCAGTCTGAATATAAAAATACAATGTGGGTGGCCATTTACTTACCTAGACGGCCATGAGTTACAGCTCAGGATTTACTGCTATTTATGCACAGCTGTTTTCTGCTATTACAGCAGTGATTAGAGGTGTGACTATAGGGGGAGCATACCCTGAAACTGTAGCAGGGCCCAGGGGCCCCAAATTACTTACTCTTCTCCTTCTAATACAGGGGTCCTCTGGTCTCCATGCCCTCAGCCCGGTAAAAGTTATTTGACCAACTGGCTGCCTTCAGGAGTCCCCGAGTACGCACAAGTGAGGTGTGTACTAGTGTATGCACAGTAAGGACGTGCTGGTCTTCAGAGACACTCTGTGATGGAGGCCTTCTGAGGACCCTAAAAGCGTGGACTTTCATGGGGAGACGTAGATGGATCGAGGGCAAGGAAATAGGACCAGGAAGTCATCCAGAGCCTTTCCTCTCTATAGAGAAGTATTAAACTTTTTTTTTTCTAAGGTTCACTTTATATTTGATCTAACTATTTACTGTAATCGGTTATATGGACCTGCCCCTGATGAGCCATATGCTAATGAAAGTAGTAGGGCAGGACTACATGTGGAAACAGGCTGGCAGTGGTGAGTATTCTGATATCCATAGTCTAGCAACGCAGCCCTTAGTTGGACAGGTGACTAAAGCTAAGGGGTGAGCCCTGCAAACTTTATGCTGGAAGTAAAAGGTTTGAAACACACGAGTGGCCATTTTTAACTTTTACTAAATTCATATATGGTTTTACACTATAGAGGGATGCAACTTTTATTTTTGAGGTGTTGCGTGTGGAACAAGCTGATTGGATTTCTATGCTATTGGACGATCGTGATTGGCAGAGGGTGGCATCTAATGACCCTGCAAGCACTGCTGACCCTATTTCACTGAGGGTTATTTCATAAGGGTGAGTGTCCCTTTCTAGAGGTGAGGTGGTGGTATATATGATGAGCTTAAGGCCGCTATCGAAGCATCATGGGCCTCCATAACACCTGAGCAGTGCCACAGGCTGATTGCCTCCATGCCACGCCGCATACATACATACATACATACATACATAAATACACACACGTATTTATGCCTATGCCTATGCCTTGACAAAGGGGACCGGCCAGGCCTTGAAGCAATTGCCGGCTGAGACAGTTAGATTTTGTATGTGTGTGTGCCAGAACAATAAAAGCAGCATTATTCCTTTACTAGTCTGTGTGCGGATCCCTCTTTTTGATCGTTTGGATTACTTAGCTACAGGGTTCCAGCACCAGCAACCACTCACTATGTGCGATTCTGTTGATTGGATTGTGACTGTTATAGAGGGAAGAGGAGGAACAACAAATCAGCACTTGATGATGTAACTAACAGTGAGGTATTAAGGATAGGGGGCATTGCTCTCAGCCTAGATCATTCGGTACTCTGAATCTTCCAATGCTCTAGAGGCAGGTTAACTGCAGAGATGGCCCCGACTGGCTACCAGACACGAAAATACACTAGTGTGTATACTGGACACGAGAATACACTAGTGTGTATACTGGACACGAGAATACACTAGTGTGTATACTGGACACGAGAATACACTAGTGTGTATACTGGACACGAGAATACACTAGTGTGTATACTGGACACGAGAATACACTAGTGTGTGTACTGGCCTTTGGTTAGAGAGAGGCTTTCTCATCAGTTCAGAGATTTCAGAAGGAATGTAAGTCAAGGCCACTGTAAAACACAATGTTATGTATCTCAAGATCAGTTTGTCTCTTCTACAGGGATTGTGAATCTGGATTTATGTGTATTCAGTTTCATATCTTATTTGAAGAGGTTTGTGCGCTTTTATTCCAGTTTTTGCCATCCATCCTGTGACTCCACTTTTATCATTTGTGTTACACTATCCTGCCTTGTTCCAGCCCTGACCCTCCTAGTCTGCACTCTGTCTTGTCAGTGCTGCATGTTAGTGCTTGCCTTGTGATTACTGTGTGGGCTTCCTTGTCATCCAGTTTGCCTTTCTGCGGCTTGTTTCACTGTTCCGTGATGTGCATATTTTAAACATTGTATATGCTGTATGCTTTCACACCTATTTCTATTTCAGAACAAACCGACACCCCTTATTTGCCAATTTCTGCAGCTGCACCTCTGTTTTTTTTTAATCACCATGAAAATCCACATGCAGATAAGCCCAATAATCTGACGATTCTACAATTCATTAATCAGGTTTGTCTGCCTGAATGATGTTATTCAACAACAACAACAACAACAAATAACATTTGTATAGCGCTTTTCTCCCATGGGACTCAAAGCGCATAAGCATGGCTCAGACCATCGTGGTACAGAGGAAGAATTTTATAAGTCCGGAAATGCCAGGCTAAACAGGTGGCTTTTCAGTCAGGATTTGAATAGTTCCAGGGATGGTGCTGTCTTTACTGGGTGTGGCAGGGAGTTCCAAAGAGTAGGGGCAGCATGACAGAAGGCTCTATCTCCAGATTTTTTTGAGGTGCACTCTGGGAGTGACCAAGTTTATAGAACTTGCTGATCTGAGGTTGTGAGATCAGACAATCAGCACACAAATATTCAGGCAATACAGGAAATAGGCAGATCAGAGTCTCCTGATATGATCAGCAGTGGTAGCAACACAGATTTAAAAAGGAAATCAATACACGGAGATATTGTCAGAAGATGATGCCAGATCTGATGAGGTCTTGTTCCCACAGCTGTGGTGATTTTCTCATGTCATATCCTAACTTCCACATATTTTGTGCTGAAATTAAAAAGGCTTTCCTGCACACTAGTAAACATTTGTGAATGATGCTTTTTTTGTGTGTTGATTAGCACTTATACTAAGTAACAGTAAGTGCCAAATACTAGTAAAAGCTTACTGAAACCACAATTTGCATTGTTTCGTTTCAAAGAAATGTAAATTTTTGGGGCATTAAAAAAATTCACCCAAAAAAGTTTACTTTTTTTTGAAAAATGAACATTTAAACCAAGTGTGGTATTGGCAGTAGGTGGCCGGGTCCTCATCATAATCATCTTCCTCCTCCCTCAAAGGGCATAGTTCCAGCACCTCCCTTTCATGGAGTCACCTGGTTTCAGCAGTCACTTGGTCTAGGTTATGAAGGGCAGTGGCTGCACCTTCCTGTTCACTGACAGCCTATCCACAGGTTGCCAGTCATTAAGAAGGTGTGCAATTGGCCCTGCATGTCTGAACTGATGATTTTTTTAATCCTTCTTTCAACCCTTCATTACTTACCTGGGGCTTTCTCCAGCCCCTAGAAGCCTATGTGTCCCTCACCACAGCTCCACTCTAAGCCGGTCTCCCGGTGTCCACTTCTCCAACACATGCCACGTCGGCGGTTGTTACGGAGGATAGAGTGGAGCTGTGGTGACACATAGGCTTCTAGGGGCTTGAGGAAACATCAGGTAAGTAAATCTGATTTTATTTTATTTGCCTCATTTATTCTTGAGCAGCATTATCTGCTATGCCACCATGCCGCCCATAGCTCCGAGCAAAGGAAACTGCTTCATTTCTGTATCTTTTTCCCTTTGTCTGTATCTTCTTTTTTCTCAGATCTTACTATAATAAGAATGTATCCCAGCTAATGACATCTATGCAATACAAGAATGTGTATTCTTCTTACAGCAGATAAAATATACTTTGAAACCTGCAATTACTCTATTATGGTGAGTTTTTTCAGTTAATGGATTTGGATAATTCCGCCGTGTAACACTCTTAAAAGCAATGTATCCACCTCCATTACTTTCCATACAATTGTAATTCTGCTGTATCAGAAGTTCTGTTTGTTTAATAAAATATTAATACAACTTTCCCTCCCTTGATCAAATGTTCTAACTTGGCTAATCTATTTTCAACACAAAATATTAAAGCTGGAGTTGAAAATGTAACCCTTCCCGATCTCCATTACACTGAAAAGATGTCTGTAGCCATTTCCCTAATGCAGAGATTTTCATCACTTCCTGTACTCAATGACAACACGGGATGTGAGGTAACAAAAAAAAAAGTATAACATAGGGGTAAATGGGAGCCCAATATATTGTAGTTTTTTTGGCATTAAGTTAGTGTAAGTAATCAAAGAAATGTGTCTACCTACACTCTTCTAGTTGCCCAACCAACAACCATTATAAATCACATGTGAGGAAGCACCACCCCCACTCAGCCTTTGAGGTACAAATTTGATTTTAAAAAACAAAGTTTCTGACCCCCCAAACAGGGTGGAAACACATGTAGCTAGTGACTGGAGGCGCCCAATAAAAGTACAAAAAAAATCTGCTTAAAAGGAAGGTAACTAAAAGCTTACCTTAAAGAGGAGCTGTTAGGTATAGGGTCTCAGAGAAAAAAAAACACATATATCAGTAGCTAAATATTGGCTGTACTCACATTACATATGCATTTCACTGTCCTCGTTTGGATTTCACAGAATTTTTATATAGTATTTGCAGAGAATGATGCTCCTGACAGCTCATGGCAGGATCCATGTTTGTCTGTCTTGTATGAAGCCAATTGTGATGTAATATCCTCCCTCACCTTGCTTCCTGATGATTCAACTCACAAAAAATGGTTCATGATCTGGACAACACTACTGTGCAGTGAATATTAATTAGCCATGTGGCTTGGAACAATAGCGGACTCCTGCAGTATACTGTAATGGAACGTGCCCTGAGAAAAGCATGTGGATTTTTCAGTGCTGGGAGCTTGGCTGCAGGAGGTTACAAGCTGCTGTAACATGAGCCTGTAACTTCTCACTGTAAGCAGCCTTAGGGCGGGATAGGTAAATGAAGGGGAGGACCAAGGGAGTTCAGTGGGGAGAAGAAGGAGCCCCAGAATGCTTTGCAGTATCTGTTCTGCGGCCTGTCCTTCTTAGGGGTTGTGAATATACAGCCTTGCTGTTGAGCAAACATCAAAGTAAGAGAGAATTTTAACTTCAGTATTGCCTTTTTGGCTTCCTTCTAAACTGTTTAACACAGGAAAATAGAGGTTTAAATTGGCTTTTGCAGCCTGACAGTTACTCTTTAAATGATGACAATGTTCAAAGTTTAGGCAGTTTTATTAATAAGGACTAAAAACCCATTCATGGCCTGAAGCCAATTTCTCAGGTAAATTTCAAGGCAATTCCTAGATGCCTTGAAGTTTATTTATTCATTTTATAATTTTTTTTTTAACAACAATAACCTCAAACTCAGCGAGATACAGAGATGCACCTACAGTACAAAAAAAATCTCCAAAACTGAAATAAATTTTGTGATGGTGACACCACTTCAATACTTAAAAAAAAGATGAAGATGGCATGGTAAAACAGAAACAATCTATTCTGGCCAAAAAGGTGAGATAACACTAATAATATAATGAAGATTTAAGGTGGCCATACACTGGTCGATGTGCCATTAGATCGACCAGCTGACAGATCCCTATCTGATCGAATCTGATCAGAGAGGGATCGTATGGCTGCCTTTACTGCAAACAGATTGTGAATCGATTTCAGCCTGAAACCGATTCACCATCTGCTGAGCTGCTCCTGCCGCCTGTCCCCCCCCCCCGTATACATTACCTGACGCTGGCTCCCGGGCATCTTCTCCGCATTGCACGGCTCTGTTCCGGCACAATTACGGCGCTTCCTGTGTTACTCCGTGACCAGGAAGTTCAAATAGAGCGCCCTCTATTTGAACTTCCTGGTCACTGCAGTGACACAGGAAGCGCCGGGATGGATGGAGCCGGAACAGAGCCGTGCAGCACGGAGAAGACGCCCGGGAGCCAGCCTCAGGTAATGTATACTTGATCGGATCCGCCGCCGCTAGCGACGCGCACTTTACCCGCGGGCGATCGAGGGTAATTTCCCGCACGGCGCGATCGACGGACCGATCCGATTTCGGGAGGAAATCGGATCGGCGGCTGCGTTTACCGCGAACGATTGGCAGCAGATTCGATCCCAGGATCGAATCTGCTGTCGAAACGGCCGGGAATCGAGCCAGTGTATGGCCTGCTTTAGAGCGGAAGAATGTTTTGTTCAGGTTTGCTTTCATGATCAAGTGTAGCATCCTGAAGCCTCATGGTGCTTCTAGCAAATGTTTATTGTTCTTTGCACACAATTACTGTTTTCCTAACAAGCCATAGCTATCGCGCTGCAAGTCTCCAAACCAGACAACACAACAAGGCTGTTTTGACTGTGACAGTGAAACCAATGGTTTTAAAGAACAATTTTAACAGCTCTAATTTTCAACCACCGACCAAAGTGGAACAGATTAACTCTGTGGTAGAAAATTGTAGGGATTTGGCTTCCAGATTCTAAACAATCCAGTTTAATTAATGACTCAATGAAAGATGGAGAAAGGAAACACACAACACAGAAACCAAACCAATCCGTTTTCATTTATTGAGGTCAGATCAGTGTGAACATGGCTGATTAGCTGCTCCGCGTTCTCACTCTGCTCTGACTTAATTAAAGCAAATTCCACTATTGTTGACAAAACTTAATCTGCTCCTCAGATTTATAAATTACACGCATCTTGCCAACTATTCTTTCAGCCTTTTCACTTTATTTTTTTGGGCACAAACAAATGGTCATTCCACAGATTTTTAAAGAATTATAATATACGAGTGATGTGTCAGAATTTGCAGATTAGCCCATGTGAGTAGAAAGAGCTGAAACTGCCCCTGGTCTGTGCGGCCTATTACTCCTGCAGGCATACAGGACATAACAGAGCAGTCTGTAAGGGCTCATTCATACTATGTACTTTGCAGTGAGTTTTGACGCACTGCACATAATGTGCATTAAGCATGGTAACATGAAAGTCAATAGATTTTCATTTTAACGTTCACAGTTCAGCAGTGCGTTTCTGAGCAGTTCATTTCAAAGTGTTGGGAGTGATTAGAACTGCAGTGCATAGTAATGCATGCTATGTGCGTTTCAGCGCATGGATCATGCAGATAAGCCTATGAATCAGCTGGTTTCCTTTCTTTCTACATCACTTCACAGTGGTTTGACAATGCAGAAAAAGCATAGAAATGCAAGGAAATATGCACAAAAACACACTGACAAATGCAGCACTTTTACATGCATTCAAATGCGTTTCAAAGCATTTACCAATGTGAATGAGCCTATATAGAGCTGTGAATGGGGACAGAATCTCCACCCATACCTTCATTCTGAATCCACCCCTATCTGTGATGACTGGGTGGTATGATCCAAAACTTATAAGCTGGGGGAGATGGGTAGAGATTTCTCTAGTCAGCACCTTATAGAGTACACCAAAGAAGTACTGGTTTTATTGTTGTAAAATGCCATTTGTGTTTCCGTGAAGATTAAAAAGAAAGTATTTAACCACTTTACCTCCGCCCGTATGAATTTCTCCGTCCCTTTTTCCATCCTTTAACCCCCAGGGACGGAGAAATCCGTACTTTCCGCGTTCCCGCCGCTGTCCGCGCTTCCGCTCGTAAACCCGCCGCCCGCCGCTAGTAAACACGCCGCCGCCCGCTCGCCCGGAAAACAATGATCGGGAAAATCCATTCCGTTCGTTGATCTAAGCCCCACAATGATCCGCTGCTCTCCGATGGGCAGCGCGATCATTGTGAGAAAAAACAAACACTCACAGCTTCCTACTACTTCCGGACGCTCGCAGGTCGCAATACACAAAAAGTTAATGTTGCCATCTTGTGGCCAAATAGTAAAACTACACCCTAAGCATTTTTCACATAGAAATAAATGAGTGTTACACAAAAAATTAACTCATTACCTCCCACACTCCCCAATTTTTATTTTTTTTTGTAATTAAAAAAAAAAAAAAATTCAAAAATTTACAATTAAAAAAAATACATAAATAGTTAACTTAGGGACTGAACTTTTTAAATATTTATGTCAAGAGAGTTTAACACTGTTACTTTATAAACTATGGGCTTGTAATTAGGGATGGACACAAAACTGAAAAAAATGCACCTTTATTTCCAAATAAAATATTGGCGCCAAACATTGTGATAGGGACATAATTTAAACGGTTTTATAACCGGGACAAAAGGGCAAATAAATTTCATGGGTTTTAATTACAGTAGCATGCATTATTTAAAGACTATAATGGCCGAAAACTGAAAAATAATTATTTTTTCCCCCCTTTTTTACTATTTTCCCATTAAAACACATTTAGAATAAAATAATTCTTGGCATAATGTCCCACCTAAAGAAAGCCTAATTGGTGGCGGAAAAAACAAGATATAGTTCATTTCATTGCGATAATTAATGATTAAGTTATAGACGAATGAATGGAAGGAGCGCTGAAAGGTGAAAATTGCTCTGGTGCTCAGGGGGTAAAACCCCTCAGTGGTGAAGTGGTTAATATTAGTAGCAGTAGGGTATTATACCGTGTTAGCCATCAGTAAAAGCAAGAAGTTTTGAATCAGGAGGATACCATTTATTGGTTAACTAAAAAGAATAAGAAAGCTTTCGGCCTTGCAGCCTTCGTCGGGCTTACATCCTGTTTGTTTGTACCATCAGCCTGCAATCAAACAGGATGTAAGGCCGACAAAGGCTGCAAGGCCGAAAGCTTGCATATTCTTATTCTATTTAATATCAGTTCTATTCTTATTTAATATTATTGCTGGGTTGTTCAGGGGGCATGTGGGTATTTTGGCTTTTCCTAGAGAAAATGTTTTGCATAAAAATTAATTTCAGAATGTTTAAAAAATACGGGACCCCTCACCACCTCAACGAGTAAAGAGGAATGATGAAACAATAAACCACTACCAATCATCACACACACCAATTCTGCTCTACTGGCAACACAACTTCCTGTACAGCTCTGAGACTGGTGATACAGGCCACGCCCCTCACAAAGAACTCTGCTGCAGTCCAGGGACACTACAGAGAAATGTGATCAACCTGAGACACCAATAGCGCCCACCCTGTCACCACAGAAGACATTGGAATGGAGGAAAAGCGCGGCTGTGGTCACATGACTGCCGATCAGGAGAGAGTTAAGTTAGCAATTTTTATTGAATTTAAGCGCTACTTTTGCTAAGATGAGCAGAGGGTTGAGGAGGATTTTTAATAATCCCAGAGACCAAATCAAACTGGTGTGCAGATTAATAAAGGTGCAGTCAATGATAAATTCATATTGCATATATCCATCACCAGGATGATATAGTTCTAAATCCAATTACAAGGTCTCCGAGAGAGAAAAAGCCACCGTTGGATGTTTGTGTTCCTGTGGCAGCAGATGGCAGGTGCTCTATGTTCACTGAAAAAAAATCATCTTGCTTAATTCTTGCTGCTGCTCCCAAAGTGGTGCTTTATTGGATTGCTGCAAGGAGCTTAACTGCAGAAATCCATCTATCTAGATGAACCGATGACTTATCAAGCAGGTGTGTGCTGGAGATTTGCCCTACAAGCCTTGCCGCTACCTTTGCCATGTATTTAGTGTGGGAAAAGAGAGAGAGCCAAAAGAGGCAATCCAATATACATAGAGCATTAAAAGGACCACTATCGCGCAAAAAACTGTAAAATGAAAAATATATGAAAACACAAATGAAAAGTTGATTTCTGCCAGAGTAAAATGAGCTATAAAGTGCCTTTCTCCTATGTTGCTGCTACTTACAGTAGGTAGTAGATATCTGACAGAACTGACAAGTTTTAGACTAGCTTATCTCCTCATGGGGGAAATCTCAGGGTTTTCTTTATTTGCAAAAGCACTTAGTGAATGGCAGTTGCTCAGTCCAAGTGCCAGAATAGTGTGCAAACAGGTAGGTGGGGCGGCTTGCGACTTTGTATAGGTCCTTTCCAGGGAGTGCATTTGTACGAAATAAATGAAATACTGAGAGTCCCCCATGAGGAGATGGACTAGTCCAAATCCTGTCAGATTTAAACTAACTACTGTAAGCGACAGCAAGATAGAAAACAAGTAATTTATAGCACATTTTACTCCGGAAGTAACAGGGCTCTGGAGTCGGTACAAAAATCATCAGATTAAGACTCCTCAGTTTGTTGAAACCACCGACTCCAACTCCAGGCACCCAAAATTGCTCCGACTCCAACTCCTCGACTGACTCTACAGCCCTGGGAAGAAACATGCTTCCTATTTGTAGGCGTTTACATGACTTTTAAATTTTCTACAATTTTTTGTGATAGTGGTCCTTTAAGTAAGGGTTATGCTGCCAAACCGCAATTCTTTACAGTCCAAGAAAGTGTACCTATAGGATCAAAAGAATTTGGATCAAGGGGTGTTCATACAATAATAGAATGTATTTGCGCTAATAATTATTAGGCCTAGTGCATCTGGACTTTTGACTTTAGGTTGACTTTATTTTGACTCCAGTTGTTATTCAGTAGTATAGGTGGGACAATAAACTGCAAGGTAACGGATGTTAAAATAACAGAGTGCACTAGTTCTTTCAATTTCTTGCTTCACAAACCTTTAGTACAACTAAACCTACTTACACACTTTGGATAAATGCCCCCTAATACTTTGTGACAGTTTCCTTACAGTCAGTATCCAGATAGGCTATTCAGCTCTCTGACAAGCACATCATGGAGAAGGGGAGGATACGCAAGATGAGCTTCAAGGAATAACTACAACAGTAGTTGCCCGAGTGCTTTTCACCTCACCGAATCACAAGAGGAAGCTGCTGATGTCTGGAGACACTTGTTCACACACTTTACTGTCACCTGAAATAATCACAGTCAAGGAAACTCTTGTGCATAAACACAGCTTAATATGGGAGAGGCTGAAGGACCCTCTTATATTAATTGCGGAGCGGATAACATTGCAGGACTGAATAGATAAGTGTACTATGAGTGCACTCTTCCTTCAATTTGGGGCTGGAAGCCTGTTTTTTTTTTTTTCTTTTATCTAAAGGCAAGATTCTTTGCCAAAAATTAAGCTGCAAAAGTGGATTGATATTCCGTCCAAACCTGAATATGAACCGATACCTTTTTACAGACGAAAGCCTTATTCCAAGTGCCTGCATGGGTCTGTCTCAGGTGTAGAAAAGACAAATAACATTTAAATTGCGCTTTTCTCCTGACTGACTCAAAGCGCTTGAGCTGCAGCCAATAGGATCTTCTGCTCGTTTTCCTTATCTTTTTCCATTGTCCCGCCCGCGGTATCGAGCGTGGAATCGATCTGGCGGGTGATCGGACATGTCAGAAATGATCAATCAAGCCATCTAAAGGCTCGTTTGAGCGGTACAAACCGTACCGTGTATTCCCAGCATTAGATGATGAACAGTTGATAGCCACTCTGTCGGGCGCCACTACATTGTCCTTCCTTCTCCAAAGCAACAATACACGTCGCTATGCTGCAGCCATGCCATGCGAACTGTGGCCCTAGGGATTTGGTCCTGATCGCTACAGGTGATCGTTATTGTGCATGTGTACATAGTTAAAAGCAGACCTGAACTCAGAACTTGAACACAGAACATTTCTTTGTTACAGCTGATACAAATCCTGCAATAAATCTTCAGTATGCCAACATCCTGCTTTCATGGAAGCAGAAATATTGGTTAACATCCTGTGTTTACCAATTAGCAGCGGACTCAGCTAAAATCAAATCACAACTTGTGGTTAGTCACAAATGAGGGAAGATTAGACAGGCTGAACCCTCGAAATACATACAGGGTGCATTTCTCTATGTTTTCCTTCTGTCCTGTGCAAGAGTTCAGCTCCACTTGAACAAAAAAGGAAGTCATCATATCCTCAGAGCAGGTGGAGGATGGGGAGAGGGGAGACATTAGTCACCGTACACCTTTCTGAGACAGACTGTTCCACACAGATGTCTCCCTCATTCACAGTGCTGCCTCCCCCGGAGTTTTAGTATCAGAAAAATAAAAATCAGAAGATGTAATAATCTCCTCTGTGTTGGCACCTAACAAGAGGAGCAGTTGGAGAACATCTTTCCTCTGCCAAAATATATTCCTGTATTTATACAGTTTGCAGCACACCAGCATCCATCTGTAGCCGCGCATTGTAACTAGCAGTACACGAGAACATCCTTTGTATAAGAAGTGTGAAGCGCTATTTAGATGCAAAGAATTATGCAAAAACAAATCATGGCAACATACCAATCCAAAATAGCAGCAATGGGAGAAAAATACCCCCAAAGAACACATAATTGTTTAAGTTAGACTACCGATGAATAACTAAAATCAAGACGAATATGTCATACATGTGAAATGCCTTATGGGCCAAAAGCTTTGTAATACTGTCCAGCTTTTCTGTGATTCAGATAGCAGTAGACAGTCCAGACAGCGCAGCCAGCCAGCTGACCCCATTATCCTCACCGCACTCCAGCTAACACTCACTTCAGGATATGTGACTGGATTATGCAGAGCAGCAGAACACAGATGAATATCACTGCCTTATCTAACTCAGCTGATCTCTGAGGGGAGAGGACATCAAGGGTGAGGTAGACCAGTATCATAACCCAAAACCATCACAAATGATCATTTCAGGTGACCAAAATCATCTGTGTGTATGTGGCTTAAAAGCAGACTGTGACATTAGACTGTGGTCTTAGAGAACACTTCAAATGCCAGCATTACAGCATCTGTAAATAAACACTGTATGTCACAGGACCAGGCAAAATGCATAGTTAACTCAACAGATGCCTGCAGACATCAGCTGGGAAAAATGAAAGGCCAAATATATGAGCAATTCATATTCGCCTAACCGCAGTGAAAACCTACTGGGCCAGACAACCAGAAAAGGACGAACAGTGTCTCATGGGGATGGATGGAATCTGTTGCACACATGCTTATCAATAGTTTTTAGGACAATTTTTAAATTATGACATTATTATGATTTTAAAATTTGAGATTTTAAGGCGTATCTAAAGCAGATTCTGACCTCAATAGTAGGATAGTGCAGAGGCTTCCCCAAACTTTCTGTAGGCCATCGTCCCTCTCAACAACCTTGGCAAGAGCTTGTTGAATGTGCATATCCAGTAGAAAGTAGTTACTCCTGCATAGCTTTTCTTTCCCCGCCGGAGCAGCTTCTTTCTACTAGGCATGTGCAGACTATACTCGGGCATGCCCAGTACAGAGAAGCTCATACACTTGAAAGGAGTGGAGCCACAAGAACAACAGAGTCCCAAAGCAAAAGAGGTAGGCTCGAGGAGGGTCTGGGAAGGCACTGGGCCATCTAGAGACTCCCTACTACTGCGACAAGCCTTTTAACCTTAGTTGGGAATTAACGGTTATTATATAACAAGCAAAAAAAACAAACAAAAAAAAACAATACATCTACAGCTCCTTCACTCTTGGGTAGTGGGAGTGTGGCCACACCCTCCACTGTTATTCTCTAACCCATACATGTCAAACTCCAGCCCGTGGGCCAAATCTTGGCCCACTCCACCAGAGAAGCTGTATAGGAGGGTAAGCCCTAGATAACCAGGGAAGCCATATGGAGAGGGGGACAGCACTAGATACCAGGGAACTGTACAGGAGAGGGAAGGAGGGCCACTAGACACCTGGAAACTGTACAGGAGAGGGAAGGAGGGCCACTAGACACCTGGAAACTGTACAGGAGAGGGAAGGAGGGCGACTAGACACCTGGAAACTGTACAGGAGAGGGAAGTAGGGCCACTAGACACCTGGAAACTGTATAGGGGAGGGAGGACCACTAAACATTAGGGAGTTGTATAGATGAGGAAGGAAGGAACTCTAAACATCAGGGAACTGTAGAGAGGATGGAGGGAGGCTATTAGACACCAGAGAGAGAGATGGCCACTAGATATAGAGGTTGGCCCGTCACTTGGTCCCAGAGCTCAATTTTGGCCCACTTTGTATTTGATTTTGACACTCCTGCTCTAACCTCTCCACCAGTGCAAAGGTACCTCCTCTTGGGGAGTGCCAGAAAGGGACCCCCGGAACAAATGGGTGAAGCTGCAGATACATTCTTATCTTACTCTTTTCCTCAGGTTTTTATGCATTAATCTAGTTCAGGTCCAACTCGGTCTGAGATCTAACAGCTGCACCTCCTAAAAAGCAGCTGGTCCTCAGTGCTCTGACGCACATCAGCATGTGCAGGACAGATCCAACTCCTCTCCACGGTACATACATCATCTCTGCACACTCGGCAATTTCTAAGCAGCTCAGGTGCAATATATTCAACCGCACACTGTGAAATGCATTGCAGAGTTCATCTTCATTAACATACTAACATTCTGAGTTCCGGAGCTCTCTTACGCTATAAAAACCTTAGGCAGCGCTTGTTCATTAATACAAAGTAGCATGTGTTAATTGATACAAATAAGCAACGCAGCTTTCCAGGATGAGAATGGGAAGATGCCATGAAGCAGAAAGTGAATAGTCAATATGCAGCTAAAGCAATGTCTCGCAAGCAAGCTGCGGCAGGAAAATAGTGGCAGAATATGCAGCAACCAGAACCAAAGAACCAAAATCCACCCAGTCTTTGGCTGCACAAAATTGAATTCTTAAAAATTATCTTGGACAGGAATGTTCTTCACTGAACAATTATGAAAGGATTTTTTGGAACAGTAAAGGAAAAGTTTATTTAAAGAGAACCCGAGGTGGATCTTTGAAGGGGCAGATGGGACACAGAGGCAAGTTCTCTGCCTAATCACATGGCTCTGTGTCCCCCAACCGCAGCTCTCTGCCCCCCACTGCCGCGCTATATCCCCCCCCCCCAAGTTTAGCGACAAGATTTGACTCGGAGGTAAACACACGGGAGAGGAATTCCCTGTACTCCCTGGCCGTTTCTCCTGTCGCTCCCCCACCTCCCTGCACGCTATGAGAGACACATAGTCTCTCAATGCAGCGTCCTGACCCGGAAGCCATGACAGTGAAAGTGGGCCATTCCAGAGCTGCGGTTTCTGCAGCTACCTGATCTGCTCAGCCCCATGGTAGCCTACTTTTTTTCCCATTTTTTGAGCCCACCTCGCGCTCTCTTTAAAAAACAGAAACATTACTCATCACCAACTGTATAGGGATAGCAGTTTTGTTTTTTTCTGAGGATACCTATGGATATTAAATTGGAGTTATGAAGGAACTGGTCTGATGCATAAATCACTAATTCATTGCTGGTCTGGTATTGATCAGCGATGAGATCTGGTGAGCGATTGCTTTACATGTTATTTATGGATCAAGCTGTTATTGGACAGCGGTGATATTTGGTGAGCGATTATTTCACATGATATCAGTGGATCAAGCCTATATTGGTTGTGTGGAGAGGAAAATCTGAACCAAAAGAGTTACAGAGACTGTTTGGACTCTTATTTGGGAGCACCTATACATTATTGAACTTTTTTGTATGTATACTGGCTGACAATACTGTATACACAGAGGTGTGGTGAACCCATAGCATAGGAGGTATTTTTATTAGTACAGTGTTCTCCCCAGGCTCTTTTAGCCGGGTGCTCCACCCGGCTAGATTTGGTGACCACCCGGCTGTCATCAGCGCAGCTCCTCACCTCCTCCTATGCTGTAAGCAGAGTTGCCCTGCATTTTCATCTCGCCCCACCCGGCTACTTTTTTATGCCACCCGGCTACTATTTCATGCCACCCGGCTAGAAACAAATTCTGGGGAGAACACTGTAGTATATGGTTTAGGAAGTAGCACAATTTATTTTGAATATATTAACTGTATAGGGATACTGTGAGCATCTGTGCCTAGGTTAGTTCTAACAGCAAGGAGCAGGCTACTGCTAGGCATCCAGTGAGCGGTAAGGCCCATACACACGTCGGATTTTTGCGAACGACCTGTCGTTTGAACGTTCCGTCGTTCGCACATCAAATCCGGCGTGTGTACAGACTATGGTTCGGGTGATAAGACTGGTTTTTAGCGAGAAAACCAGTCTTATCACCTGAACGATAGTCTGTACACACGCCAGATTTGACGTGCGAACGACGGAACGTTCAAACGACGGGTCATTCGCAAAAATCCGACGTGTGTATGGGCCTGTAGGGTGTAAGACTTGATCCACACTATGATGGATTTGTGGCATTGCAGTGTCTATTGCATCAGACATAGCATACATAGCATTGCCACCATGACATGACCAAATTTTATACTGTGTCCACGCAAATCATGCAGGTTATTTCATCACAACAATGGACATCAGAAATAGTGGACAGGCTGTATCGTGTGTACATGTCCAAACTGCTCCTGAGAGATAATGGGATCGCTTTTCCAGTGATAACTTTGCAATATCGATCGTGTTATTGAACAGAAGCAAATTGAATACATCGGAAATAAACATCCGATTCCTGTCAATTGGAGAGGAAATTGCATCGTGCGTATTTAGCATTAGGCAACAGGTGAGGGGTAGGGTAGTGTTGGGCATCAGGTGAAGGCAGGGCAGGCTAATGGTAGGCATCAGGTGAAGGCAGGGCAGGCTAGTGGTAGGCATCAGGTGAGGAGAAGCCTAGTGGTAGGCATCAGGCATGGGAAAGTCTAATAGGCATCAGATGATGAGTAAGGGGTAGTGAGGGCTATGTTGTCAGCCCTCAGATAAGGGGTAGACTTATGCTAGGTACACACCATACAATTTTCTGTTAGATTTACCTGCCAGGTAGAGAATTTCCAGCATGTTGGAAATTATCTAACCATCTATTTGCCTAACAAATTGTTCTATTCAGCAGGAGATAACCAGAAGACAATGCACCAGAGATAATGACCAGTCTCTACCAGTACTTTACATAAAATAATCGAACATGAAATCTTACAGAAAAATCTAAACAGAAAAATGTATGGTGTGTACTAGGCATTATGCTGGGCATACACGGAGTTTGTGTTCCTTATCAATCGAGCCGCTGATGGCTCGATTGATAATATCTGACAGGCCCGATGACCTGCCAGATAGATTCCCCACTCGATCCCCACCGGACAATAGCAGGGAATCGAGCGGCTGATAAGGAACGCCGGCGGGGACGAGCAGGAATCGACCCGCGCGGACGACCGGAGACAGCTGCTCGATCCGGCGCATAATTGGATCAGTGTATGCCCAGCATTAGTCATCAGTTGAGGTGTATGTTATTGTCAGGCATCAGATCAGGTGCAAGCTAGTGTTAAGCACTAAGGTGCGGGTAGGTTAGTGTTAGGTGTCAGATGAAGGGTATGCTAATATAGTAATTTCACATGTTCAATCATGATCCCATAAGTTCATGCATCTGAGGTTTCTGTGCCACAAATTGCATACCCTCAGGTTTATAGACTTCCCATGCTTTGCTCTGGGCAAGTCTTTGAAGGGTAATTTATGTCACTGAATCAGTGACTTGAGATTTTACCAATAAATGCCAATAAACTTGAACATCTTATCTTGTAAACTCATCAGTTTTGCAGGTATACAGTGTGTGACATCGGATTCTTTAGCTATTGTGATTTGTGAGATTGCAAAAAAGATTTTCTTGTTGATTAATGAATGGCAGATTTTATGTGCGGCATCTATAGCATTCCACCTTTATGGGATAATCAAACAACAGGCACAATGTATCTTTGGGATCAGATAAAAGCCATAAGACGATTCTGCTTGGCTTCCCAGAATGTGGCTTTCATTAACAGTTTAGAAGTAATGAATTAGGCTTGCAGACATTAAACGGGAAGACGTGCTGGTATTTATAAATGGGGATGGCACCGTTCCAAGTGAACGTCAGCACATGCAAATGAGGCTGAGTGGGTGAAGGAAATTAATGAACAATCAGAAGCTCATTTAAATTTCTCAAAAGAGTCAGATTGTTTGAAAGACTGATGAAGAGATGAGTCACCTTAAAACAGAGTGGCAGGGTTCTAACTAGGAGAATTTGCTCATCTTTGTTTGAACAACAGGAGCTGTATAAATGTCTTCTGGAAGTGCATGTAAACTTCGGCCATAACACACAAACTTGCGGTTTTAAGCAATCTAAGACATTTTGAGGGGTTTTACTGCAGTCTGTGTACTAGCCAGAGTGATTTATTTTCACTTCCTGCATCTGGTGAGGAACAGCAATAAAAACAAGATTGGAATTTACTCTTTCTACTCAACAATAATATGTTATTTGTTGCAATTTCTGTCACTCAAATTTTCTCACTTCCTTCATGGACAGGAAATGATGGGGAATCTCACAGACTAAGACACACTAAGACACAAGTTCGTAACTGAAATTCAATATATGTTCTAACCCCTTACCAGACTATGCAAAAGCGAAGATCATTAGGGGCCAACTTAGCTAAGAGTCTAGCGCATGTGGACAGTTTCCCCACTTTAGGCTCAATTCACAAAGCATTACTGCATGTGGTAAAGCAAAAAAAAACAAAAAAAAAAAAAACTTATTTTATTGAACATTTTGTCAACTGTCAATTCACAAAGTTTTTAACCAAACGGAAAAATAAAATTACTAACTAGTGAGGTAAATTATCAAACCTATGAGGTAAATGACCGAACTTGTGAGGTAAATACCTAATCAATGTCAATTCACAGAAGGATAACCCATAAAGTATAACAAGTGAGATGTTTGGTATTTTACCTCCCGTCTGAAGCTGTCGGTAAGAGAACAAACAGCCACTTGTAAGGTTACAGAATGGTGTTAAAGTGGACCCAAATTAAAAATACAAGATTTCAGAAATAAAATCTATTTTCTAAATTATAATAATAAATAGCAGCCTTTTTTCAGCTGCATGATGACAAATATAAAATATTTTACATTTATTGGAGGAACCCCTCCCTTCCTTTCATATTGCTGGGACAGAATCCGGCAAACTGGTTTAGTAGATGGTTTCCAGCAAAGGAGGAATTGCTAATGGCTGCCACCTGTATAACCCTAGTTATGAAAAGAGAAGGGTGAAAAGCAGGCCCTGAAATGCTCAAAGGCTTGAAGGAGTGTTTATTTATCTTTCTATGTGTCAGAGTGGTGCAACTACATATTTTGAATTAAAAAAAATGTTTAGTTTGTGTCCGCTTTAAGAAGGAGTGTTAATTTCACGTGAAGTAAAACACAAATCCTCAATATTATTGTGTAGTAATTAAAAATGGTAATTGGACGGTTTTGAGCGGATACTAACATCAGGAAGTGAAAAAAAAAAAAAGAATCGCTCTGCAAAAGCGCTTAGAAAACACAGGGAAAAGCAATTTAAAAAATCTCAATAAATTGCTCAACACTTGCAATGGCGCTGGCGATTTATAATGTGAACATAGCCTTAGGGCCACTTAACACTAGAGCGTTTTGCCGCGATTTCGGCACAACGCTCAAACGCTAGCGCTTTTAGAAGTGCTAGTGTAATAAAACCCTATGGGCCTGAGCTTACTTGGGCGATTTGCGCTAATCACCGCAAATCGCCCAATTTTTCCTTTTAAAATAATACCAGTTGCCCGACTCTTCTGCTGATCCTGTGTATCTAAGGGCTCGTTTCCACTATTGCAACAATAAACGAGTGCGCTGTCTTGTTCTGTACCCTGCATACTTTTTCATCATCCCTCCTCCCCTCTCCACAGAAACAACATGCACCGCTTTGGCTGTAGCCGAGCAGGATGTCACTACAGCACTTGTTGCCAAAACTGCTGCACTAACAATTAATTCAAGGTTATCATGTGCGACAGTGTATACGAGCAATTACAACTTTGTTCTGCTTTAAAAAGCATTCAATTCTTGCTCTTACTGAACAAGGATTGATTTACTCTGCAGCTGAGTCCCTCTGGATGCCAGATACCCCCACACTGCTGATTTCACTGAGGGGACTAACGTATCTAATTGCCCTCCACAGACTGAATCCATAAGGGTTAATTGCGAGCAATTATCTTCCTCCCAAGGTTGTCTGATGGCCACACTACTAGCATGTGTTCCAGTAAAACCTGGGCTTCCCGTAAATTGGGGAATGTGCGCCCTCCTTTCTACAACCTCCATCCTATTAGGGGATCTTGTTACATTCGCTCATCTGCATATCAATCCTCAGACTGTTTAAACAGAGTGAAAGGTGTTACGGCCATGTCAAGTTTCAAATGGGAGTAAACTGAGATTTATAGCTTGCTGTGAAGCAGATAACAAGCTGTAAATATAATCCTGCACTTGCTGATATGAACAGAATTACAACGACATTGTCCCTGAAAATCAATATGACTATTCAAACCACAATATTCCTCAGGTCAGTTTCACTCTGTAAATAGTGCTTTATTGTGTTAAAAAAATGAACATGATAATGGCCCCTATATTGTGTTTGTAACAAGGTCTGCTGGGTATAAACGTAAACACAGTGGGTAGCATGGTGGCGTAGTGGTTAGCATCCTTGCCTTGCAGGGCTGTGTCTCAGGTTTGACTCCCAGCCAGGACACTATCTGCTCTATCTTTGCATGTTCTCCCCGTCTCTGCATGGGTTTCCTCTGGGCACTCCAGTTTCCTCCCACATCTCAAAAAACATCCTCGTCTGCACTCCTGTTGTTGACAGCGTCCTGCGCTGGCGCAGTGAGAAAACCTCACTGACAGGACCATGAATAAGGATGTGCGCGGCCAGGGCCATGCAGGCGCAGTGGCCCGCCAACTAATCAGTTGGCAGAAACTAAACTGAGCTGCGGCGGGGTACCAGAGAATCGGTTTGGCATGGCATGGGCACAGGAGGTCTGCAAGGGGCCAGTAGAAGCCCAAGGTAAGTAAAACTGCTTTTTTAATTTTTTTTTTAAACGTTTTTGGTTTCCTTTAAGTAACCATATAATATACTGTATAGACTCTGTACTGCGCTGCGGAAGATGTCGGCACTATATAAATTACTAAATAATAAGAATAATAAAGAGTCTTTTCAAATGAACATAGCATCCAATACTTTATTCAAATTCAATATTTCTTTGGTTACTTGTCGGTAACGAGGCCAAATAAAAAAAAAAAAAAAAAAAAAAAAGAAAAAAAAAAAAAAAAAAAAAAAAAAATCGCACCAGGTTTTACTCCTCCAAATTCAGATGTTTTTGAGAAATAGTCTTTCAAAATATCCAACGTGCCCGTTTTATCTAATTTGATATAGCCAAAGCGTCTTTATGGGCTTTCATGTGATTTACAGCCTGGTAGAGTCAGTTCTATGTTTTATTCAAAAATCTAATTTAATTACTTTGAATTTCATTTTCTCAAATGGCTACATTTGAAAAAAAAAAAAAAAAAAACTGAAGCTAAGTTCATATTGATGTGTATCTAGCACATGAATATAATTTAAGAGCTTAGGCTCAGTTCCCACGCTTTCTGCACCTCCGCTCAACACAGGAAGCGGATCTTATTGTTAAAAATAGGATCCACTTCCCATTTGTAAATGGGGCAAATGGACAGCAGAGGCCCGATCTGCTACATTTTTCCAGAACAGAATGTGAAACGCTGGTGGCATGGACACAGTTAAAGAGGAGCTGTCAGCCATACCATCTCAGAAAAAAAACTCACATATATAAGTAGATAAATACTTGCTCTACTTACATAAGATATGTATTGCACTGTCCACATTTTGATTTTAGTGATTTTTCTACAGTAAAAAACAGAAATTCCTTCTTAGCATTTCCCATTTTAACTGTGGCTATTTTGAAGCGTATCCTGATGTCATTTCCTCCCTTGTTCTCCTCTGCCCTATTTGCCTGCCCTTCACTATATGCATTGTCTCAGCATGAGAAATATTGGTGAATCAGAGAGGAACAGAGGTGTGGGAGGGGAAAACAGGAGGGAAAGAGGCTTCAGCTAATCAGGCTGCATTAGTTAAGTCTGAGGGGAAGTAGAGAAACAAAAAAGGTAAAAACAGCATACCCTGCAACTTCCTTTTTGTGTACCAATAAGAGTCAGGTAAACTATGGAATGATCATTTATCAACAAGTAAAATGATTTTTAACTTTTGGATTGCCTGGTTAGCATCCTTATTACTTGTTTACCTGATAAAAATAAATAATTTATTTTTTATTTTATGCCCGACAATAACACTTTAAAGCCCATGAGAACAGAGACTGTCTGCTCTCACTAGGCTGGTGACTTTGTCCGCTTTGATTGCCGATACTCGGGTGTCCCCCTGTTCCGCTGCTGCCGACTCTTCTGCTTGGTCCTGAAGCCGGTAAACAGATCGGGTGCCTGACAGAAACATGATTGCAAAAGACCAATTGGAAACCTCATTAACAGGAAGATTCACATTGGTTCACAGTGCACCAATGAAAATTCTCCCTGTTGCTAGGGAGAGATGGTCTATTGTAATCCAAGATTGAGCCCCATGCTCCTTCCTGCCTCTGGTCTGTGAGAATTGAGACCGAGTGGAGTAGTTGGCAACGGCCGAAACCAGGGTACTTGTGAGTATTGGCGATCCAACATAGTGATCCATGCGGACAAAGGGAGTGAATGCAAAACAGCTTATCTTGTCAGATTGTTGTCAGAAATATCTGGTCTGCATGCTCGGGGTCAACGGCTAAGAGACAACAGGACAGCTAGGCAATTTGTATTGTTTCTACGACAGCTGAACTGAGAGGGAGGCTGCCATGTTTATTTCCTTTTAAACAATACCGGTTGCCTGGCATCCTGCTGATCTTGTTGGCTGCAGTAGTATCTGGATCACACACACACTTGAAGCAAGAAGCAGCTAATCCAGACAGGCTTCAGTCAGAAACTTCTGATCTGCATGCTTGTTCAGGGTCTATGGCTAAAAGTATTAGAGGCAGAGGGCAGCCAGGCAACTGGTATTGTGTAAAAGGAAATAAATATGGCAACCTCCACATCCCTCTCAGTTGAGATGTACTTTAAAATGAAATATGTCAGCCTCCATATTCTTCTTACTTCAGGGTCTTGAAGCTGCAGACTGAACAAGCATGCAGATCAGATGTTACTGGCTTAAGTCAGACAAGATTAGCAGCATGCTCATTTCAGGTGTGTGGTTAAGGCACTACTGAGGCCAGAAAGATTAGCAAGACTGCCAGGGAACTGGTATTGTTTTAAAGGAAATTCATTTGGCAGCCTCCATATTCCTTTCACTCATCCTCCTCCCTCTACCCCCCATAGAGCATTGATGGTATCACAAACGATCATTTCTGACAACAGCTACTGTGCGTGTGTATGTAGCTTTATATATAGGCAGACGCAGGGGGGATTACAGCTGCCCAGAATCCCCCCTCAGACCAGGGCCAATGTAGTGTCTCGGGACAGGCACAAGTTGAGACATCAGTATATCTGCAGCTCACAGCACTGCCCTCTTTCTTTCCCTGCAACAGATGACTTTGGATGTAGCAGCAACATGTGTACGGAGCATGGCGCAGCTCTGGGGAACATAACATGGGTATGACCACAGCCCTGTGCCCTGCTGTTTGAATGCTTCACTTTCCCCTTCATTAGCAATGTCCAATGTCCTCATTGTTAGCTGTATCAAAACTGCTCCTGATCGATCCCGTTGTCGATCGGGAGCACATCGGACATTTAGGAAATAATTGTCAGATCCTGTCAGTTGGACGTGAAATTGCATTATGTGTACCCAGCATGATATGCTACCATATTATTATACTGTATTGTGTGTGGCTGAGGGAGACCTTTCAGGAATCCCCCCCTTTAAAATCCTGGGTTTGCCCCTGGTATAGTGTGTCACTAACTGATGTTTCTGTAGACATGACTGAGCGCACTTCTCAAAAACTTGACTCACTATATCTACTAATACTTCCATGTTGGTGTATAGATATAATACACCCACGTACACCAATGCTTAGTGTCACTGTGTATGAATACACAGAAGAGCCTTCTTTGTGAGTCTACAGTACAGCACTATTGTTCTACTCAAGCAGTCTAATCCCCAGCAAAGATGTTGTGTCTCAGCCTCCATCTGTCTAATCCCAGCATCTGCACAAGCCCAGTGTGTATAGTGTGCTTCTGTGTCTACAATGTATGTACGTACACCATGCAGCCATGTGGTAATCAGTGCTGCAATGTATAGACACATTATTGAGTGGCCTGTTTTCTCTATCTGTGCCTCCGGAAGAATTGCCTACCGGTCGCATAAAAGAAAAGTACGAATTAACGGCATAAGCCAACGTATTTCCAAAGGTTGCAGAAACCTATTCCCAGCATATTGCTGATCTGTTTGTAATTGCTGTCCAAGTTAAATCAATACACTCCGCTTGGTGTGTGCGCTAACAAACTACAATCCAGCTGAACAGAACCACACTTAATTACATCATTACAATTTGTTCCTCTGGCCTAATTATAACAGGTTTGTTGGGATAATCAATGACAGCAGTGTTTTCTATTGCGCACAGGATCTGCTGTACAGCTGCACTTATATAAAATGCACTGCAGCTTGTTTACTATTCCATATGGAGGGCTTTCTTAAAAAGAACCGACGGCTGTGTGGTAATAATTATATCAGCCGTACCAGAAAATAAGTGTTGGGAAAAATCCTTGAGAAAAAAAAAAAAAAACGAAAGTCACTTGTCAGGCTCTCCAGATGCATGACTGCAAAAATTCAGTAATTGCAGTTTTGTAATACGGATGCACAGCAGTCTCTTTTGAGTTTAATTGAGTAAAACAGACATGCACCACCAGACACGTGAATTATTTTACATCCAAGCCTATTAAATGCGGCAAATCTCAGTTATCGAGAATCCCGAAAGCGGCAGTTTGGTTACATGATGCTCACTATAATCATTCATTAAAAAAAAAAAATAAAAAGTAATGTGCGAGAACATGGTAATATTTTCTGCTTCAGACGCTGGGTCGCAGCAGTGAACTGCGCTGTGGATGCGCAGCATCTGTCTCCTCTGTCCTACACCAAGAGGCTCAGAGAAACACAGATGTATCACCGAGCTTGTCAGGCAATAAAGAGAGGGGGTTTACCAACCATTTCTGATGAGAGGAGTTTGTCATGACAACTGTGGGGATGTCTTCCCTCATCAACCATCCGACATACACATCTCTTTTATTTATGAGAATAGACTACATGGTCAGTGGTAGCAGACATGTAAGTGGCAATCTTATTAGACGACATTAAAATGCCTTGTTAACCTCTTAAAATAATTGCCTGGGACACAGCATTCCATAAAGCAGCATGCCTAAGCTAGTCATTCTAGACACTGAGCCAGAGGACCACGAGACAACTACAAACTCACAACAAAAGGTAACAAAACACATTAGCATTTCAAAGCGAAGAATAGATTATTGCTTATACCCCAAACTTGTGGATAGCACCCTTGCCTTGCATTGCATTGCTTGGGTCCAGGACAGTACAAAATCTGGGCCAGGACGCCCTTGTATGCTCTCCTCATGTTTGTGTGGGCTGCCTCTGGGCACTAAGATTTTCCTCCTACATCCTAAAAATATCGATCAATTAATGTGTCCCTCTGAAATGTGGCCTTAATCTCATACACACGTCCAAACAATCTGCACAGCTATCTTCTAAACTTGTGGGCATGTGTACAGCTGGCACAACAAGACGTCCAACTGATGACAGGTTGTTTGCCATATCCAACCGGTAGATCAACCTGCCCAACTATCGAGCAGGCTGGAACGTGTGTATAAGTCTTTTGAACAACTTTGTTGTTTTTGAATGCAGACATGTTGTGCAGTTTGCCGTTTAGCTTGGACATGTGTATTAGCCTTTATTTTGGAAGTATGTATGAGCCTTTATGTTGGAAGTGTGTATGAGCCTTTAGCCTACAATAGGGACAGAAGACTATGGCAGGGATTAGATTGTGATCATATCTCCGTTAGTGATATGATCATTGATTATATACTCTGTATAGAGATGTGGAAAATTTCAGTGCTGCATAATTATAAATAATAAGAATTCTCACCATCAACCTATGCAATGTTCTCTCCAGGCTCTTTTAGCCAGGTGCTTTCCCCGGCTAATTTTGGTGAGAACCCGGCTCCCATTGGCTCGCCTCCTCATCCTCCTCCTGTGCTGTAAACAGTTGCCCAGAAAGTCACCAGCCCTGCATCGCCTTGTCACGCCCAATCTGGCTACTTTTTCATTCCAACCTGGCAGGAAATTTTCAGGGTAGGTAGAGGATCCCCCGAACAACCTCTATACCAAATTGCAGCCTCCCTGCCCCGCTGGTTCAGGAGATGGATTAGAGAAACCTATCTCGGGAACCAGTGGGTCTCGGGGGCTGCAATTTGGCATAGAGGTAGTTCGGGAGGTCCCCTCCCTACCCTAAAAATTTGGGGAGTGTAGGGTGTGGATAAGCAGAGATATTTAGTATTTTACCATCAGTAGCATAATTAAATAGGAACTGAGGCCACACAGTCTCCTACTGCGCATGCGGGGCAGCGCAAATCCACAGGCAGCGTAATCAGACAACACCGGCCAAGTTTCCACAAATCCCTCCCATTTCTCATTATACAAGGAAGGTGTGGTTCAGTGTCAGGGTGTTCAGGACAAGCACAATGCCAGCACTGTGGTTGGGAGATCAAAACCCAATGGTGGGGTAACCTATTTTCCATGTGGACCCTCGTGGTTGAGAATGGATGAGTTTGGCAGGAGGAGAGGGTTTGAGAGGTAAAACCTTGGAAAGGAGTATACATTATTTTAGGTCTTTTTCCCTGAACAGTTGTTTTTACACAGAACAAACATCTGCCATTGTGCGCATGTAGCTGAGAGAAAGCGTACACGCAGGTACTCAGGATCAGCAGCCACTGGAAAGTAGAAAATGACAGGTCATTGTCCCTCAGCCAAGGATTCAGTTCAGCTGCCACAAAACACTATTGGCAAGTTTTGTACAAAAGAGGTGAGAATATGCTACAACCAACAGCATGAAAGAAAACAAAAATAAAAAAACAAAACAAAAACACAAGAGCTGTTCACTTGCAGTAAAAAGGCAGTGAAATAAAAGCAACTATGCTACAAATAAATACATAAAAAACACAACAACAATGTATGAATGGATACAAATATGTTACAAACATCACTAAAAGAATCAATTTATTTTGAGCTTGATCATCTAAGAGCAAGTGTACTTTCACTTAGGAGTGGTTACAAAGTTTTAAAATAAGACTGATCAATAATGCCATGTACTTTACAGATTTTAACTTAAAAATATTAGCACAATAATATTAGCACAACTCACATTTAATAAATTATCTCTGTTATGCAGTTAAGCACCTGTTCGGTCCATTTTAGGGTGCGTTTCCACTTGAGCGGAAACCGCAGCGAATCCGCAGAGTTTCCCCGCAGGCGAATAGTGCGGGGAAACTCTGCCATAGGGTGCAATGGTAACGCCGGCCGATTCGCTACTGCTAGCGATTCGGCCACCTTTTCCATCCAAATCGGCGCAGGAGGCTGCGGATCCCATAGCCGTGCATGGCACGGCTGATGGGATTCGTCGGCTTTCCCCGCAGACTCGGAAGAGCCAGTGACGCGCGCCGCTCAAGTGGAATTGCTCCCTGAGTGGTCACTATAAGCTGGTATACACTAAAAAAAAAAAAAGCGCTTTTGCCGCCATTATGCAAGATCGCTGCAATTTTGCAGCAATTGTGTTAGTGATTCTCATTCAAGTAAATGAGAATCACTGCTTAAAATTATGCATGCAGCCTTTTTTTTAAAAAAAATGTAAACACAGACAGTGTGAACCAGGCCTTTAAGATATTGCAGAACACCTATTATGATGGTAGATTTCCACTTTACATCATCTTAGGGTGGCCATACACTGGTGGAAATGGGCAATAGATAGATCCCTCTCCGATCATTACCTCATCAGAGAGAGGATCTATCTACTCAATTCTCTCCATACACTACACAGTATTTCAATCGAGTTCGGCATTAAATCTTTGAAAAAACCTTCCTGCCAAGTCCCAGTCTTTCCAACATGTCCGATCAGATTTTTATAGAACAAACAGGATAATCGGCGTACGTTAAAAAGGGGCGCTGGGAAAAAAGGGCGCCGGGTTTTTAACGATAAGCATGGATAACGTTTAAAAATGTATTGTACTGTATTTCGTTTAAAATTAATGTTTTATAAAGTTATAAATCATTAAATAATGTGCATTAAATTGGCAATTGTAAAAACGTTAATCTTTCGTTTAAATAGTGAAACGTATAATAACGTTTAAAAAAAATAAATTACTAAGTAACCCTCCCTGTACCTACCCCTAACCCCTAGACCCCCCTGTTGATGCCTAAACCTAAGACCCCCCCTGTTGGTGCCTAAGTAACCCTCCCTGTACCTACCCCTAACCCCTAGACCCCCCTGTTAGTGCCTAAACCTAAGACCCCCCTGTTGGTGCCTAAACCTAAGACCCCCCTGTTGGTGCCTAAACCTAAGACCCCCTGTTGGTGCCTAAATCTAAGACCCCCCTGTTGGTGCCTAAACCTAAGACCCCCCTGTTGGTGCCTAAACCTAAGACCCCCCTGTTGGTGCCTAAACCTAAGACCCCCCTGTTGGTTTTTTCGTTTAAAAATAATGTAAAAAAAATGTACTGTTTTTCGTTTAAAAACAATGTTTGAAAAAAAATATTGTACTGTTTTTCGTTTAAAAATAATATTTAAAAATGTATAAATCATTAAATAATGTGTAATCATGAGAAGCAGTAATAAAACATTAAGTCTCCGGGCGCCGCTTTTAAAACGTTATTTTTCTCCGGCGCCCTTTTTTCCTATCGGGCGCCCATTAAACGATATTTATTATAGGAGTGAATGGCGGCGCCCGATTTGTCCACTAGCCTCAGGCGCCCGAATTTACTGTTACCGGATAATCGTTCGGTTTTGTAGATAAAAAAAAAACAAAACAAAAAGATTCTTTCTGAGTTTTAGTCGATTTGATCGTTTTGGTCGAATAAACAGGAAAAACAAACGTTTTTATTGTACCATGTATGGGCACCATGACCGACTCTTGCTCCTTCGGTTTCACACTGCCAACCCGCAGCAGCGGTGCAATGCGTTTAGATGATTTAATTGCACTGCAATGCCAGATTAAAGCTGGCCACTAACGGTCCAATTTCTAGCGAAAAATCGTTCGAGCGATCAGAAATTCTGATCGGACGAAAAATCGTTCACTACACCATCAACTAACCAATCATTGCTTCCTATCTATCACGACCACCAAGAAAATCCAAATTTTCGTTCGACGAAAATTTATTCGGGCGACATTTTTTTCATTCGTTCATAATCGATTGTGTCCACCAATGGAGATTATTTACAACCAATTCGATCAGAATTTCTGATCGCTCGAACGATTTTTCGCTAGAAATTGTACCGTTAGTGGCCAGTTTAAGCCTACGGAGATTTCTGCGGCAGTGTGTGGTAATCTCCATTTTGGCTGCAAGCCAAGCAGGAAGTGTTGGTCTCTAGTGCTTACTTCCTGTGGCTGATGTTCAAATTGCGCGGAAGTGTATTGTCAAAATACAAAATATGCTTCCACGAATGGGTGACGAAAATACATGTGATAATCAGTTTATGTGGAGTTTATCATAGACTTACATTGGCTGCACGTCACCCACCAACGCACTGGCTAGCATCGGCAATGCGGTGAAAACATAATTTCCGCCGCATCACAATGAAATGCCCCTAGACTTACATTGGTGTAGCGTTACCCTGCGGTAAAAACTGTGTAACAGCGCACCAGTGTGAAAGGGGCCTCAAGGGTCATCTGAGCATCTAAGGTCCCCCAAAAGGAGTGTTTTTCCACTGAAAGTCAGATCAAGGTCAAGCAGGGAGTCCACACTGTCTACTTTCCCAGCTCTTCAGTGACTGAAGAGATGAATATCTCCTGAACACAACATGAGATGGTTTACCACTGCTGTCTCCAGATGCAGTATGTGTAAGTAAAGAAACATTTCAAAACCCATAACTCATTCAATAAGTAAATTAGGGACATATGGAAAATTTGGGGAATTACAAGAACAGAAGGCAAACTAGTGGTGCAACCTGGTTTACAAAATCATAATTACTTTTTTTTTTTTATACAGTGCCAACATATTATACAATGTTGTACAATATGGGGACCAGAAGACAAACCTGCCTACGTAACAAATACAAACTGTGTGACACAGGAGGCGTAAAAGGACACTGCTCAATTAAGCTTACAATCTAGGTCGAGGGGGAACAAAGTATACAAAAGGTAGGATCCATGCAACTGTAGCTCATTAGTAATGATCAAAGCCTTGAACACAAGCTAAAGAAAACTTGGCCAAGATGATTATTCTATGAGCTCTGTGGTGAGAATCTTGCGCATTTATTGCAGCCTTACAGCACTGTTCAACAAACCACCAAAGTGTATTGTCTTCTCATTTGTCTGCCCCTCAGGATGCCACAAACTCATGTGCTGCCCATTGTCCCCCTTTCCTCTCCAGTGAGCAGAACACACTGCCATGCTGATCATTTGGTGAAAGGGTGAAAGGAATCATGCGTGTACAAGGCTTAAAGTGAACCAGAGACGAAGCACCCTAATGTATTTTACCATATATATCAGTGGAAACATTAGAGAAAACACCTACCCTGCTCACTGTTTCATCCTTTACTGCTCAGCCTGCTTGTTAACAGCCCTGATAAAGTTCCCAACTGAACATTCAGTCTGGCTTTGCTCAGGAATCATTATAGCCGAGTCTTTTCAGATATCTTTTCAAGCCCAAGCCTGCCCCCTTCTGGCTCTGCTATAATGACTCAGCTATAATGATTCCTGAGCAAAGCCAGACTGAATGCTCAGTCGGGGATTTTATCAGGGCTGATAACAAGCAGGCTGAGCAGTGAAGAGTGAAACAGAGAGCAGGGTAGGTGTTTTCTCTAATGTTCCCACTGATATATATGGTAAAATACATGAGGGTGCTTCGTTTCTGGTTCACTTTAAAGTGTACCTGAGCCAAGACACAGAACATTTATATCGCTCTTTTCTCCTGGTGGACTTAAAGCACCAGAGCTGCAGTCACTAGGGTGTGCTTTATAGGCCCCTCGCTGCCTCTTGATTACGCGGGGGTCAGCCCTGTAAAGTTCATAACGTGGCTTAGTTGCACTCCCCACCCAATCGTGCTCCCGAGGCCTGGAGCATTCTGCACATTTGCAGTTCATCAAGACCGTAACTGTGCTTGCACAGAGCGCTTTTGGCTACAGGAGCACTATGGAGGAGGAAAGCAGCCTAGAACAGTGGCCCACAACCCAGCAGCACAACAAAGGGGACTGGACAGAAATCGAAGGAGCAGACAGACTACAGGGGGCTGAAGGAAGCTCCAGGTAAGTAAAAATCCTTTACTCCCACTTGTCTTCGTTTACTTTAAAGAGCACCCTTAGTGTACTAGTTTACACAGTGCTATTCCATCAATGTATGATGAGATACTGCTGCGAACAGTAACTTTTAGTACATGCTCTTTAAGAGAGAGAGAAAAATGCTTAAGTTTAATGAGGTGCGCTTTGAATGCTGTGTTTAAGTGTTGAAGTTAGGAGCACGCCTATCAGTATGAGGGAGGGAATTCCAAAGTGGTGAGGCAGCCCTACAAAAGTCTTGAAGCTGTGCGTGGGAAGAGGACATAAATGAGGCATTCATTAGAAGTTTATAGGAGGAGAGGACTTTCAGGTGTATTTCTTCTTGACATGGAAAAGGCAGGAATAAGTTGGACAATTAGCTTGAATTTGCTGGAGGAATGGAAGCCACTGTAGAGAAACGTGCACAGAGTGGAAGCAAATGAGGAGCAGGGGGATGTAAAGAGAAGGCTGGGTGCAGCATTAAATGATAAACCTGTTTCTCATTAAGATTACAATACTCAGCATGTTACCTTATTATCGATTCATTTACATAGGGCTTGAATAATAAAGGAAAGAAAATATTTGCTGAAATGATACACATTCACATACAACTAGCGACAGCTTCGGAATATTAATATTGACCTCTTGTAAATGTGCTCTTATTCCCCAGGGCTCACTTTGTTCATTATACGGAGCCAATGGTAATCGTCCGCTATTACAGCAAGCCAATGCACTGCAGAGCTGTCTGTCACACTGTGCTTCATAAAAATGTACCCGGTACCTAATGAATTCATTGCTAGAGAACAGTGCCACCTGCAAGGACAAGGAAGCAGTCTGCCAGCTATATCCCAACAATGAATAAAAGATTTCACATCATTGTAGTCATTAGCAAGATCCATGTTCATAATATGGCCACTACATACTCAGTGATTCCATACATTGTGGAGAATAATTACAGGGCGGATTAATCAAATACACACTCCCTTTCTGTCATATTTCCCAAACCCCGTCTGGAGGTTGAAGGATTGGAATACCTGACACTTTTTTGTTGTTGTTGTTATCAAAGGCGTTACTTTAAATGTACTAAGAAGCTATCTGCATAATATAAGCAGTACCCCCCCCCCCTTTCCTTCGCAAAGAAAAACACACTTGAAGACTAGAGTCATTCATTAATGCTGGTCTTCCCTCTGCTTGTAGAAGCATGTCAGCGAGGAAGAGAGATTTTTGTGCTCTGTCTTTACTTGTGCTTTTGAGCATTTATGTGTTTCTTTTTTTCTTCCAAGTTTGCCACTAAAGCCTATACTGTACATCTCTGTACGTTTACACGTGTCCTAAACAACAATGCTCCCTGAATAAATCCCTGTTCAATGCAGGCTAATGTATTTCCCAGAGCATGAGCTCTGTAGACAGTGCACTGCACCATTTCTTACTAACAGTACACTCATTTTGGTAGAACGCACCATAATGCAGATACAGTAAAATGTGTAACCAGCCTAAAAAAGAAAAAAGGCATAGTAGCACAGAGCAACTAGGACGTGCTTAAGGGAGGAGAACAATTTAAACGACCAGTGAGTGTTGTAAATCAAGGTCATGGTCAAGACCAGAAAAAGAGGAAGACATGGTTATCGAGGGAATGTCATCCACATCAAAATGATAAAATTCACAGAGATGGCACAGAACTATACAATACGGCAATGCGAATGTAATCATAGTATGGAAAGCTCCCAGCAAACACAATTGCCTTTTATGAGCTAATTACATGCAAATCAACATATTGCCAACCATTTCTGACTGGTTGCTAAGGGGTACGGCCATTTGCCAATCTGTGGATTATTTGATGAGCTGCAGTAATTTCTTGGCAGTGGTTTGTTCCAGTAAAGCAATTCCAAACTTCCTCGATGTAGGAGGTCTATTAATTGCAATTCAAGAATAAAGCCTTTGTTCAGGATTCTGTTTTTTTAATGCATGCTGTGCAGTGATATCTTAAAATTTGCAATTTGGAAAGTTTAACGTTTTTGTAAACAATTTCTTGCATTATGAATGTTTTGTTACCTAGATGGCTGGGTTTGGAAAGCTACTTTTCTGTGCCAATGACAGATGCAGCTTATCTAAGAGTGCAGAAAGTCTCTGAGCTTTCAAAACCCCTCCCCTAATTCAGGCACCACCCACAGGAGGTAGTTAGGGAGGTGCTGGGAGGAGGAAGAGGCACCAGCTGGCTTTTCTATTTGAGCACAGAGCTGACCCTACCTATTTTCTACACTAAGTAAGGTCTGGTGATGGTTCTGTGTTGGAGAAGCAACTCGCAACCTACTGGCAGCTCTACACTTTGCACACAGATTTCTGGGTCACGTGACTGACTTTTCCAAAGGGAATTTCTATGGAATAGCAGCATCAAATATGAAAAATGTCCTGAAACAGTCACCTTTACTTATAATACAATCCGAGAGAGAACTAGGGCTTTATAGTAGCATAATGTAATGTTGTAGAACGAGCACAGATGTTTTGCTGTTGCATTAGAAGGACTCAATGTGCCATTTTGGTAGGACCATATCTCCTCCTTTAAAACAAAACAGATGAGCCGCCTTATAGGCTATGTACACATATTAGATTTCCATCACGGGACACGATTTTGCTTATTTTGGGTGAAAATGTAGAGTGAGAGCAGGTGCCCAAACATGAGCAGCCTCCCGTTTACCCGTTGGCCACACTACCTCCCACATAGCCAATCAGTGCTGTAGTTTATTCCCACTGTGAGCTGCACAACCCCTTCCCGCTTGCTCTCCCACCCCCTCTCTCCATAGGACAGAATGGCAGCTAAACAATGAAACAAGTAACTCCTCAGTACACCAATGAAGGGTAAACCTAACATGATCAGGAAAGATTGTTTCAGGTGACATTTATCCTAACAGTGTACACAGCTGTAGATGGTAAAACAGATCCACATCTATGGGAGCCACAGATGAGCTTGGGATTGGCAGCAGGTAAGGGCCCTCTCATTCTGCAGGCCATACCTCCATCCAATCTCAGGCCACCAATAACAGACACATTATTTGAAGAAGGAGTTAGGTATTCCCCCTCCCAACCATTTATTAGCCAGTCCAGCCCCGTTTCCAACATCACGTGGACCTAACCAACCAATCCTGGCTGACAGAATGACAGTGTTGCTGCATATCATTGGCATTTTTTATGGGGATGTCTTTTTCCCCAAAATGACTCTGAACTTTTATAAATAAACTAAACTTTTTCTGTAATCCGCAGTCATTTAGGGACCAGTGTAAGCTAATATAAATAGTCCCTTTAAGTCCTGACCAGACATTAGCCATTTGACAGACAATATGATAATCCAAGATCATTTGAGCTGCCAGGCTTACGTCTGTAAAGACATTTCCCATCACACTGTGCCCATCAAAACACTGGCGACTGGCAACCAGCCATCAACTTCTTTGTTGCTGGGTGCACCCATATGCTTCCGCTCCCCCTCTCCATAGGACAGGGCATGCAGCTCAGCTGATGTGACTGTTGGGGAGATGCCACCCTGTTACAAGCTTCAGCCTCATTCAGTAAAGCTAGGCATACACTATGCTCCATTCTGGAAACAATCGATATTCCCCTGATGGAAAAATAAACCAATTTACTACCTCACGCTAAAATCTGATAGTATCGAAAATACAGCAGCGTCCAGATAAACGACTGCTGTCAGTGAGACGTCAATTGTTTTCAGTGCTCTGACAGCTATCTGATAGTGTGTGGTAGCGTTGACTGAAGGTGGCTGCACTATACACCTCACTATCTCTGCAGAATTAAATGGCTTTGACAAATCGGTTCTTTAATTATTCCCTCTCCAGCCACCTTCACACAGCATAGCCATGCATGCACATCTCACAGCCCTGCAGCTCCTCCACACAGCACAGCCATGTGTGCACATCTCCTCACAGCTCTGCAGCTCCTCCACACAGCACAGCCATGTATGCACATCTCACAGCCCTGCAGCTCCTCCGCACAGCACAGCCATGTATGCACATCTCCTCACAACCCTGCAGCTCCTCCACACAGCACAGCCATGTATGCAAATCTCACAGCTCTGCAGCTCCTCCACACAGCGTAGCCATGCGTGCACATCTTGCAGCTCCTCCACACAGCACAGCCATGTGTGCAAATCTCCTTACAGCTCTGCAGCTCCTCCACACAGCACAGCCATGTGTGCACATCTCCTCACAGCTCTGCAGCTCCTCCACATAGCGTAGCCATGCGTGCACATCTTCCAGCTCCTCCACACAGCACAGCCATGTGTGCAAATCTCCTTACAGATCTGCAGCTCCTCCACACAGCACAGCCATGTGTGCACATCTCCTTACAGCTCTGCAGCTCCTCCACACAGCACAGCCATGTGTGCACATCTCACAGCTCTGCAGCTCCTCCACACAGCACAGCCATGTGTGCACATCTCCTCACAGCCCTGCAGCTCCTCTGCACAGCACAGCCATGTATGCACATCTCCTCACAACCCTGCAGCTCCTCCACACAGCACAGCCATGTATGCACATCTCCTCACAGCTCTGCAGCTCCTCCACACAGCGTAGCCATGCGTGCACATCTTGCAGCTCCTCCACACAGCACAGCCATGTGTGCAAATCTTACAGCTCTGCAGCTCCTCCACACAGCACAGCCATGTGTGCACATCTCCTCACAGCTCTGCAGCTCCTCCACATAGCGTAGCCATGCGTGCACATCTTCCAGCTCCTCCACACAGCACAGCCATGTGTGCAAATCTCCTTACAGCTCTGCAGCTCCTCCACACAGCACAGCCATGTGTGCACATCTCACAGCTCTGCAGCTCCTCCGCACAGCACAGCCATGTATGCACATCTCCTCACAACCCTGCAGCTCCTCCACACAGCACAGCCATGTATGCACATCTCCTCACAGCTCTGCAGCTCCTCCACACAGCGTAGCCATGCGTGCACATCTTGCAGCTCCTCCACACAGCACAGCCATGTGTGCAAATCTCCTTACAGCTCTGCAGCTCCTCCACACAGCACAGCCATGTGTGCACATCTCCTCACAGCTCTGCAGCTCCTCCACATAGCGTAGCCATGCGTGCACATCTTCCAGCTCCTCCACACAGCACAGCCATGTGTGCAAATCTCCTTACAGCTCTGCAGCTCCTCCACACAGCACAGCCATGTGTGCACATCTCCTTACAGCTCTGCAGCTCCTCCACACAGCACAGCCATGTGTGCACATCTCACAGCTCTGCAGCTCCTCCACACAGCACAGCCATGTGTGCACATCTCCTCACAGCCCTGCAGCTCCTCTGCACAGCACAGCCATGTATGCACATCTCCTCACAACCCTGCAGCTCCTCCACACAGCACAGCCATGTATGCACATCTCCTCACAGCTCTGCAGCTCCTCCACACAGCGTAGCCATGCGTGCACATCTTGCAGCTCCTCCACACAGCACAGCCATGTGTGCAAATCTTACAGCTCTGCAGCTCCTCCACACAGCACAGCCATGTGTGCACATCTCCTCACAGCTCTGCAGCTCCTCCACATAGCGTAGCCATGCGTGCACATCTTCCAGCTCCTCCACACAGCACAGCCATGTGTGCAAATCTCCTTACAGCTCTGCAGCTCCTCCACACAGCACAGCCATGTGTGCACATCTCCTTACAGCTCTGCAGCTCCTCCACACAGCACAGCCATGTGTGCACATCTCCTTACAGCTCTGCAGCTCCTCCACACAGCACAGCCATGTGTGCACATCTCACAGCTCTGCAGCTCCTCCACACAGCACAGTCATGTGTGCACATCTCCTCACAGCCCTGCAGCTCCTCTGCACAGCACAGCCATGTATGCACATCTCCTCACAACCCTGCAGCTCCTCCACACAGCACAGCCATGTATGCACATCTCCTCACAGCTCTGCAGCTCCTCCACACAGCGTAGCCATGCGTGCACATCTTGCAGCTCCTCCACACAGCACAGCCATGTGTGCAAATCTTACAGCTCTGCAGCTCCTCCACACAGCACAGCCATGTGTGCACATCTCCTCACAGCTCTGCAGCTCCTCCACACAGCGTAGTCATGCGTGCACATCTCCTCACAGCTCTGCAGCTCCTCCACACAGCGTAGCCATGCGTGCACATCTTGCAGCTCCTCCACACAGCACAGCCATGTGTGCAAATCTCCTTACAGCTCTGCAGCTCCTCCACACAGCACAGCCATGTGTGCACATCTCCTTACAGCTCTGCAGCTCCTCCACACAGCACAGCCATGTGTGCACATCTCCTCACAGCTCTGCAGCTCCTCCACACAGCACAGCCATGTGTGCACATCTCCTCACAGCTCTGCAGCTCCTCCACACAGCACAGCCATATGTGCACATCTCTTCACCGCGCTACAGCTCCTCCACACAGCACAGCCATGTGTGCACATCTCCTCACAGCTCTGCAGCCCCTCCACACAGCACAGCCATGTGTGCACATCTCCCCCACACAGCACAGCCATGTGTGCACAGCTCCTCACAGCTCTGCAGCTCCTCCACACAGCACAGCCATGTGTGCACATCTCCTCCACACAGCACAGCCATGTGTGCACATCTCCTCACAGCTCTGCAGCTTCTCCACACAGCACAGCCATGTGTGCACATCTCCTCACAGCTCTGCAGCTCCTCCACACAGCACAGCTATGTGTGCACATCTCCTCACAGCTCTGCAGCTCCTCCACACAGCACAGCCATGTGTACACATCTCCTCACAGCTCTGCAGCTCATCCACACAGCACAGTCATGTGTACACATCTCCTCACAGCTCTGCAGCTCATCCACACACACAGCACAGCCATGTGTACACATCTCCGCACAGCTCTGCCACACAGATTTCCTTTCCTGACTAGTCACAAGGTCTTTGTTAGAGGATACCCTGAGCTAGAGTCCTGAAACATCATAAAAGCAGCTACTTTAAATACTGGTTCTGCAACAATTAGGGTGAAGTAGCTATAAGCTTACAAGCATTAATTTCCTCCAGCAGAATCTTCATCATCATCTCTCATTAATAGAATCTGTCTTTTCATCTAATCACTTTGTTCTCAACTTTACAGGGTGGAACTAAAGTTTGCTGCAAGGCTGTACATGAAACAGCTCCCGGGCTTCTGTGCGGGGCCGATACTGCGTTTCGCTTAATCTGCTTTCAAATTATGTCTACTTCTAAAGACCTCCGAGCGACCATTAATTCAGCCATCTCCAGCCCCCTATGTCAAGCGGAGCAATGAACCCCACAGCAGCCCTTCCCCTCTCTGGGTTGCTGTTGTTGAGGGAGGAGTGTGGGCTCATTCTCCATGTTGGCTGCCCGATGCATGTTGTATCCTCCCACCCCAGAAAGGGTCACATCACAAAGAGCTTAAATGTTGCCTCCAGATTTATTTTCCAGTTTACCGAGCAGCACATCCATGCTAGTGTGAGCTGATCCATGGGTGCATCTGCTGAATCCATTACAATCCACATAGAACACTGTTCTCAAGTTATAATACATACACATATTACTCTTTATAAATGTACCTGTTGCTTACAATGAACCAACACAGTTCTGTCACTGGGTATCTCTAGATACAGTGCACAGCACTCTCTCCTGCTTGTCTGGAACAATCTGCACTCTGTCAGTTGCACAGCAAACATCACTTCTGTGTCCTCTGAGTATAGCATCCTTCCTGTTTGTAGGGGCTAATAATCTGGTGGACCGATCCCATCCTGTCTGTTACATTTCCAATAGACTTTGGGCAGTTTGTAGATTTAAAGGGTGACCAGGCACAGTAGTATACATTCGTCAAGTAGGCAGAGACCAATTCCTTGCCAAACTGGAATGTAATTGCAGTGAGTATGGATAGCTTTTGAAAACCTTTAGATTCTTATGTAGAACTTAATTGGGTAAAACCAATTTTCTTTCCCAATCTTTTAATATGGTCAATAATATTCAATGCAATCTATTCACTTTTTAGTTCGATAAGAAGAGGTCTGTTTTTATTTGGGTTGCTGCAAGCAAACAGAAAAAGCAGAAAACCATTGTAATGAAAAATGACGAATTTGTCATAAATCTGGTTTATTTACATTCATCCGTCAATCTGGAAACAACCAACTTTCCATATAAGGTGCCCATAAATGACTCAATTTGAAGGATTGATATCTGTCAGATTCGATCAGAATGGTCAAATCTGCCAGAGGTCGATGCCACAACATGGCTGCCTGATCAACATTTTGATCGATTGCTGGCCCAAATGAATCTAAAATAATCGCATGGTGGCCGATTTCTCAACCACGCTGCTCCCCCCCACTCCCCCCAAACCGACGGGTCTCCCCAGATGCAAAATGTTTATTTCCTGATCTGTGTAGAGTTGCATTCTCACTTCCTCCTATGTCGTGCCATGGGTGCCTGTACCCCATGACCCCGCCGCATGTACCTGACATCACTGGAGGCGGCTGACCAGATTTCCAATAGACTTCATGCTGTCTGCATATGTGGAGCAGATTCAAATCTGCTGCCCCATCTGTCAATGTATGGGTACCTATACCGTTGATTTTTTTTCCAACCAAGCGAATCCATTTTTTTTCATGCCGATTATGGAAAGCTTACTAAAATTGGTGAATAAAATTTTCAAAAAATAGTTTGAATAAAAAAAAAAATGAAAAAATCATCAAATAAAAAAAATAGACCCATTTATGGTCATCTTTACATGGCCTGAACTAGAAAACACAATGCGAACGCAGCACAACCACAGCATGAATACAATGCGTCCGTTACGGCCGCGCTGCCTCTACGGTTTCTATACACGGGCCCTTAGGCTGATCGCAGATATTGGGGTTTCCTCACTCATGTTCATTTTTCTGGCCAATTCCATCACTTATCATTATTGCATCTGCCACAACTGATTGGGCATATTGAAAAAGAAAAAAATCTACGTCGAGTGGGATGAGGGAGGAGCTATGGGGGGGACAGACTGGCGTAGTGATGTACTACACTAAGCGGTACCAAACTAGCAATTCAAATCAATTCTCAACGCGATTTCTGCTACAAAAACGCATCAAGGTCGCGTCGACTGGGTGCTAGAATCGATCACTACTCCCCGATCAACTTTCAATCAGGCTGCGATCGATCGCCTGTCAGATTGGCCCGTTGCTGACCTGGGTTGGCTTGAGTTAAATGCCTTCCCTAATTTCTTGCAGCCTGCGATCACAAAAGACGTGGAATCGCTGCGGCATTGGCAGACACGAAGACTGTGTCGATGGGTGACTCACATCCTTTCAGTCATCCCAAAGTTCTTCTCTCAGCTTATGATTCCTACCATTTCTCCAATAACTTTTGTCTCTTTGCCTATAGGTCACATTACACCACAGTTCATCCTACTGCAGAAGAAAAGGCAACAATATATCGAATAAGACTAAACAGCATCCCAGCCCAGATAACAATCAAAGCTGATCTCACCTTGGAGGACAGACAGCATCAAAGTGACAGTCAGAGGCCACCACAAGCAGCAGCCGCAGGATCCTCTCCGAGCCATAATCCAGTGGATAAGCATCAAATCCACGTCTCTGCCACGGGGGACGCGGGAGCAACTTAGCCAGACTCTCCACCCTCTCTTGCTTGTGTTTCGGGGACAAGTCACAGGAGCGTCCCCAGCATGGGCAGAGGCTGCGCGATTCCCCTACTTCTGGCTAATCAATGCGCTGCAACATCCCAGCCTGGGCAGAGGGACCCCTAACAAGACAGCAGTGTGCGGCTCGCACAGCTCAACACTGTCTGATCCATCAGAAACAGATTGGGGAGTCACGTGGCCGTCCGAAGAAGAATGACAGGTAGTGGAGTGTGCGGTGGTGATGAGGCTGCTGGCTCCCTTCAGATGCGGGCTGTACTGCTTCCTCCTCCCGGCTGCCCTGGACACAGCAGCACTCTTTCTTTTTTTCCCCTTGCCTGTATCTCAGTCGCTGCTCCAGCTCGCATGCCTCCCCACTGTGACTCTGGCAGTCTCCCTTCCCTCCCCCTCTCCGTATGATGTCAGTGATTGGAAAGCATGAGGGCTGGGCTTGGGACTCTTGCAGCTTTAACACTTTACTAAACTGTCCTAGCAAGAGAATGCACAGGATTGCCCATCCCTCTGGCTGCGAGGCTCTGCTGCTGAAGAGTTTTCTTTATGAGAAGCAGCACTCCTGAAGTTACTGTAACAAGCTACAGATAGAGCTAGCTGGATGGGGCTGCTGCTAAACTATGGTATTCATCCTGGTGAGCAGAGGATAAATCCAGAGTGAAGGAAAGGGAATGAGAGAGTAAAGCTGAATACCTCACCACACAGGAAGATGGATCCCTGACGATGAGTATTTCCTGATCCATCTTCCTCCTGGCGAGGTATACGCGACGTCACGCAATGGCACACGACGGCGTGAACTAGAGTTCAAGCGATTGCGGTACTTTGTGCGGGAGTCGTTTGGGATCTTAAAAGTTCGATTCGCTGTGGCGTTTGAGGTCGCCACTGGTTGGCAAATGTCTTTCACATAAACTTGATTACATGCTACACCAGTGGTGTAGCTAAGGAGCTGTGGGCCTCGATGCACTACATTGGGCCCCCAAGCACTCTATGCATAACAATTGATACGGCGCACCAAAACCTGCTAATGACAACTAAAGTGTCTGAGATGCAAGAATGGGAATTGGGAGCAATTTTTTAATGATTACCACTATTCAAAGTATCTATAGAAGTGATTTATTATGAGCACAGGACCAATAGAGAGCTAATACTGCAGTTGAGGAAGGGCTCATTGGGGCCCCTCTGGCCCAAGGGCCCCGATGCGGTCACAACCTCTGCACCCCCTAGTGCTATGCCCCTGGAGAACAGTGAGGTGCCAGCACTAGTAGAAGCAAAAAACAGACAGGATGGTCGCGCAGGCACAGCACTAGACTCCAGATGAAAGGTTAGAGCACAGCTTCTCCTGCACTATACTCTACCTTTACACACTGGACTGGGGGAGTGCAGGAGAGGGACAGGAAGTAATAGTGGAACAAGGGGAAAGAGGGAGGCACAAATGGGGATCAAAGGGGGGCAGAAGGAGCCACAGTGGGACAGAGGGACGCACACAGAACCGAATCATCCACTAGGCAACTTAGGTAGGTGCCTTGGGCCTGGAGAGAGTCTAGGGGCCCGGTTTATGCTAGCCCCCAACAAATGTTGCCAAAAAAGCAAGGTGGCCATCAAGGTGGGCCCAAAGTCATTGCTTGCCCAGGACACCATTTCACCTTAATCCATTTCTGAATGCACAGGGGGACTGAAGCATGGCCGTTTCTAGGGCCGTGCGGCCTGTGCGCCCTGAGCGCTGTTGGGAGGGGGGGCGCTGTAATGGAGGGGGGAGCCGGAGCTTCAGGGAGGGCAGCCCGACCTCTCCCTCCCTTCCTCTCCTTTCCCGGGCCCTCCGTGCTCCCCCCTCAGATGCAGACAGAGTGAAGCGCAGCAGGAAGCACTGTATACAACTCACCTCCAGGCGTTCCTATCACCGCTCACTAGCTGCTGGACTCCTCTCTGCATAGCCGCTGATACACACACTGCTTCCTGTTTAGCAGGAAGCAGCGTGTGTATACGCGTCTTCTATGCAGAGAGGAAAAGACTGTCAGCTAGTGAGCGGCGATTGGAACGCAGGGAGGTGAGTTGTATACAGCGCTTCCTGCTGTGCTTCACTCTGCATCTAAGGGGGGAGCACGGAGGGACCGGGAGAGGAGAGGAAGGGAGGGAGAGGTCGGGCTGCCCTCCCCGCGGCTCCGGCTCCCCCCTCCATTATGGGGGGCACCTACCTAATCTAACCTATACTGGGGGCAGCTACCTATCTAACCTATACTGGGGGGCACCTACCTATCTAACCTATACTGGGGGGCACCTACCTAATCTAACCTATACTGGGGGGCAGCTACCTATCTAACCTATACTAGGGGGGCACCTACCTAATCTAACCTATACTTAGGGGCAGCTACTTATCTAATCTATACTGGGGGGCAGTAACCTAATCTAACCTATACTGGGGGGCAGTTACCTATCTAACCTATACTGGGGGGCACCTACCTATCTAACCTATACTGGGGGGCACCTACCTAATCTAACCTATACTGGGGGGAAGCTACCTATCTAACCTATACTAGGGGGGCACCTACCTAATCTAACCTATACTGGGGGGCAGCTACCTAATCTAACCTATACTGAGAGGCAGCTACTTATCTAACCTATACTGGCGGGCAGCTACCTATCTAACCTATACTTGGGAGCAGCTACCTATCTAACCTATACTGGGGGGCAGCTACCTATCTAACCTATACAGGGGGGGGAAGCTACCTATCTAACCTATAGTAGGGGGGCACCTACATAATCTAACCTATACTGGGGGGCAGCTACCTAATCTAACCTATACTGAGAGGCAGCTACTTATCTAACCTATACTGGCGGGCAGCTACCTATCTAACCTATACTTGTGAGCAGCTACCTATCTAACCTATACTGGGGGGCAGCTACCTATCTAACCTATACTGGGGGCACTTACTTATCTAACCTGTATTGGGGGCACCTACCTACCTAGCTAGCCTATACAGGTGGCAACTATACTGGCTACCTATATTGGAGGCACCTACCTAACTAACCTATACTGGGGGGCAGCTACCTAATCTAACCTATACTGGGGGGCACCTACCTATCTAATCTATACTGAGGGGCACCTACCTATCTAATCTATACTGGGGGGCAGCTACCTATCTAACCTATACTGAGGGGCACCTACATATCTAACCTATACTGGGGGACAGCTACCTATCTAACCTATACTGGGGGGCAGCTACCTATCTAACCTATACTGGGAGCACTTACTTATCTAACCTGTATTGGGGGCACCTACTTACCTAGCTAGCCTATACAGGTGGCAACTATACTGGCTACCTATATTGGAGGCTCCTACCTAACTAATCTATACTGGGGGCACCTACCTATCTAACCTATGCTGGGGGCAACTATTCTGGCTACCTATATTAGAGGCACCCACCTACCTAACCTGTACTAGGGCACCTATCTAACTTATACCGGGGCGCCTGCCTATCTAACCTATACTGGGGGCAACTATACTGGCTACCTATACTGGAGGCACCTACCTGGCTAACCTATATCAGGGGCAACTATACTGGCTTAGCTATGCCTGGCTACCTATACTGGGGGGACCTATAGCTGGCTACCTATACTGGGGCAATTTTTACACCCTCGCCCTGGGTGCATTTTAGCCTAGAAACTGCACTGGACTGAAGGTGGCACAATAAGACAGAAAGAGGCTCAAAAGGAGACTCAAGGGGACAGAGGAACACACGGAGGGGGGGGGGGGGCAGAGGTGGCATAAGGAGACAAAAGGGGACAGAAGGAGATAGAAATACTGTGGGGTGACTTAATACAGGAGGCTTGGCTCAGTTCTGGACAGGGCTTAGTTTGTGGGCGTGGCTTAATCAGGGACATGGCATCCCCCAGGACCAATGGCACTCCAGGCAGTGGCCTGGAATGCCCATGCCTAAAAATGACCCTGCCCCTACCTCCAAACGACTCGAGTTACAACGTTTCAGAGATATAAACAAAGTTTTCTTCATGTAAAAATTATACAATACTGTTTTTTCTCTTACTTATATTTGTTGTTAAATGTTACAGTATTGTATAAACTGGTATAAATAGTTGAAAACGCGTTAAAGGCACATTTAAGACTACCGTAAAAAACACATATTATACTACATGTTCAAATCCAGAGGTTTCTGAAAGTGCATCATTTCGGCCAGGGTCACAGTGGCTGTTGTGTTCCCTGTAACAGCAGCAGGAATGAGAAAGTCGCGCAGCATGTTCTCAGAGTTTTGCTTCTTATAGACTGAAGCATACAGTCAATGAAAAATATGTCACGAAAGGTGGCCTCTAACGGTCCTATTTCTAGCAAAAAATCATTCAAGCGATTAGATAATTCTGAGAAAATGGTTGTAAATAATCTCAGTTAATTGGCATGAACGGTTATAAAAACACTCGTCCGATTGGATTTTCGTTAAACCAAAATTCGAATTTTCATATTGCTCATGATAGATAGGAAGCAAAGATTGGTTTGTTGATGGGGTAGTGATCAATTTGTTACGATATTTCACTTCGTATCAGAATTAGCTGATCGTGCGATTTTTCACTAGAAATTGGATCATTAGTGGCCATCTTAAAGAGATTCCGTAACAAAAATTGCATCCTGTTTTTTATCATCCTACAAGCTCCAAAAGCTATTCTAATGTGTTCTGGCTTACTGCAGCACTTACTGCTATCACAGTCTCTGTAATAAATCAATGTATCTTTCCCCTGTCAGACTTGTCGGCCTGTGTCTGGAAGGCTGCCAAGTTCTTCAGTGTTGTGGTTCTGTGATGCATCTCCCCCCTCCAGGCCCCTCTCTGCACACTGCCTGTGTATTATTTAGATAAGGGCAGCTTCTCTCTTCTCTTTTACAAGCTGGATAAATCCTCCTCTGAGCTGGCTGGGCTTTCACATACTGAGGAATTACATACAGGCAGAGCTGTCTGCACTCTGCAGGAAGAAACAGCCTGACACTTCAGTGGAAGATAGCTGCAGGGGGAAAGAAACACACAAATGATCTCATGAGATTCAAAAGGAAGGCTGTATACAGCCTGATTGTGTATGGATGTATTTTCTATGTGTGGACATACTGTACATCAACCTACTTCCTCTTTTGGTGGCCATTTTGTTTGTTTCTAAACAAACTTTTTAAAACTGTTTTTAACCACTTTTAATGCGCGGGGAGCGGCGAAATTGTGACAGAAGGTAATAGGAGATGTCCCCTTACACACTGGTATGTTTACTTTTGTGCGATTTTAACAATACAAATTCTCTTTAAGGCTCTGTACCTACTGGAGAACGGACAATGTTGACCGTTCTCCGCTCATTAGTAAACAGACAGTGAACGTTTCCTATTTTATAAATAAAACAGGATCCGCTGCAGTAAGTGGGACACACTTCTGTGCAGTCCGTGATAATCCTGGGCCAGCCGGATGCATTCCCCCATATAGCCTATGGGGTTAACGCTCCAGCTGGACCATTGGAGCGGACACTACACTGTCCACTTCCGCTGGCCGCACGTGGTCTGGCACAAGTGGGAACAGACCCTCAGTGTGAATGGACCCTGAGGCGTGGTTCACACATAAATCTACACATTACCAGTCTGGTCCAGTACTGTTCTGTCAGTTTTGCATCAGTTTTCATCAGTGTTACCTGACTGGACTTGAAATGTACACCTTTTATATGTGAACACAGCTAAAGAAACACATACAAAATAGGGGAGTAACTAGGCCCCACCGGGCCCCCCTGCAGATTTTCAGAGCGGGCCACCCCCCGGCGGCGAGCAGCGGCGGGCAGCAAACAGATACATACCTTCCGTGCGCTCCAGCCTGCGTTCCTCTCGCTAGCCTCTGATGCGACTTCCTGTTATACCGGAAGTCGCGTCAGAGGCTAGCGAGAGGAGCGCACGGAAGGTATGTATCTGTTTGCTGCCTGCCGCTGCTCGCCGGTGCCCACAGACACACATTTAAGCTGGAGGGAGCACAGAGGGGAGAGCCCCGAGGTGAGGGAGAGATCCATGTTGCCACCCCTCCAGCCCCCACAAAACGGCCCCATGCGGCCCCCCCCCTGCGGGAGCAGGGGCTGCAGGCCCTATTGTTATGCCAGTGATACAAAACTGACAGGACTGGATCGGATTGGAAGACTCTGTTCCTACTAGAGTGGAGAACTGACATTTTTTTGCTCATCGAGTGAACGGCCCCTATTTTATAAACTGGAACTGTTCACACTTATTACAATGCAATGTATCCACGGGACAGGACCTTTCTATGTGCGAACCAAGCCTCTGACTCTATATACTGAAAAACTGATGCACTTTAAATGATCAGTTGTTCCATAGCAGTGCATTGTGAAAAAGCTTCAGTTATGACGGATGCAGTGTAAAAGGAGCCTAAAGGTGGCCACACACCATACAATTTAAAGATCCAATTTTACACCAATTCGATAAATATGATCGGTTGTCACGAAATCACAGCTATCTCAAACATACGTGTATGATACCTCGAATATTCTGATCTGATCTAAATTTTCGATCAATAGGAAAATTGGATCGGAATGCTCGAATCAAATAAAAAAAAAAAATTGTATGGTGTGTGGCCACCTTAAAGAGAACCCGAAGTGGCATATTGTTATCCTAACAGGACCCAGAGGCATGTCATGTGCACGATGACATGCCTCTAGGTCATCGTACTGCCGCTGCCAGCCCCCCCCCCAAAACAAAGACAAACGGGAGCCCAAATGGTGCAGTATGTCACAAGTATTGGGTATAAAAAAGTACTTTATAGAAGGGTACTCACAAAGGTGGGTTGCAACGGGGGCAACCGACCACTTCAGGCAGGTGGAGTGTTTTAAACCTGACTCCACTCAGGTCTACCAGCAGTCCTGGACTCGGTCGCTCTCTTAGCAAAAAACCTGCGCCCCTGGGATAGGTGCGCAAGGCTCCCCTCCCAGAAGGGTGGGGGGAGTAAGGTACAGTAGAGGGTAAAGAGGCGCCCAACATATATAAAACACTTTAAAATCAATAAAAAGAAAAAAAAAAAGTTGAGGTGGCCTACCTCACAGCCGACAAACTCACTTTAAGTAAGGAAGTTTAATTGAATATTAAGCACAGGCAACGCGCTTCGTGGGACCACACCCACCTCCCCAGGCCAAACACAAGTGCCCTAGCAGTCTGTATGCCGCATTCGGGGCGCCTCTGAGTGGCGCCCCGAATGCGGCATACAGACTGCTAGGGCACTTGTGTTTGGCCTGGGGAGGTGGGTGTGGTCCCACGAAGCGCGTTGCCTGTGCTTAATATTCAATTAAACTTCCTTACTTAAAGTGAGTTTGTCGTCTGTGAGGTAGGCCACCTCAACTTTTTTTTTTTTTCTTTTTATTGATTTTAAAGTGTTTTATATATGTTGGTACCTTCTTTACCCTCTAATCTACCCTTAATGAGTCCGTACCATTTTTCCAACCATCACCTCTATTCTTGCCACCCTCTCTGGGTTAACCAAGAAGTATCCTGTTCCACCCATTCTCTATCTCCCTTCTCTCATCTTCTACAGAAAGAGACATCTCCTCCATCCAATCATGAAGGGATGGAGATCCTTGGCTTTTCCACGTCCTTAAAATCAACCTACGTGCCATAGGTATTCCCATATTCACCAATGAGTCCTGTATTTCGTCTGCTCTACATCTATTATTTTCAACTCCAAACAAAGCCATTATCTTATCAATTTTAACTTCACAAGAAATTTTTTCCCTACAAAAATTCTCCTCCACCCCCAAAACTGATTCAGCACAGGGCACTCCCATAGCATATGTGCCAAGGTTCCAGGTGTACTTTTACATTTCCAACATAAATCATTGTCAGACAGTCCCATTTTAAACATTCGCCTAGATGTTATGTACCATCTGCTTACCAGTTTATACTGGGCTAAATGGATATGGGTTTCAGATGAGACCCATATTTTTTTAAAGATCTCTTTCCATAGCTCATTATTTGAACCTATGCTGTCCTCGATTTCCCATTTAGCAACATACCTTGGGAGGGCCCTGTGCAGGGTTTCATCCAACAGACCGTAGACCTTCGACAGCATGTGAGATGGTCTTTCTCTCAACAAAAAACATTGTTCATATGAGTTTATATCTTGCCTGTAAGAATCTACCTGTCTTAAGATCTTTCTCCAAAAATTTGTCAACTGTATCCTGCCAAAGGGGGTTAGGTTATCTGTTTCTAATATCGATTGTATATTTAAATTCCCATTGCCAAAGACGTGGATTAGCCGCAGATCTCCATCCAGTTTATTTATGCTATACCAGGATTTATCTCTTGCTGGACCAAAGCTAGGAAATGAAGTCAAGGACATAATTGAGGACAACCCACCTATTTGGTTCCAACATTTGATTGAGTTTGAAAATATGTTTAAAGTCGGTGTTAAAAAGAGGTGGGAGGGTGTTCTACACAAATTTTTAACCTTCTCTGAAACCCAAGAACAGAGAGAGTCATGATGAAGTTCGTCACTCTCCAATCTCACCCAGACTCTGCTCATTAATTCTCAGCTCTAATGTCCTACCTAAGAGAATGGCCGTATAGCATCTATAAACATCTGGGGCGGCCATTCCACCATATTCCTTGCCTCTAGAGATCAAAAAGAAAGAAACCTACAACAGACTCCTGACCATATAAAACTCTGAAAGAGCGCATTCCAGTCATTAAACCATTTCCTGGGGAGGGCTATATGCATGCACTGTAGCTGGAAGAGTATTTTGGCCAGGATCATCATCTTAATTATTGGTATTTTACCCAAGACATTAAAAATAGGTTGGTCCCATCTAATGATATTGTTATGACTCCTTCATCCAGAAACTTGCATTGAAGACTATTAGAGAAAACTAGGTTCAAGTCCATTTTATGTTATCTTCAACTAAAATATGCCCATAACATGAACCAGCATAACTATTGTACCTATACCACGAACCCAACTATATGTCATAATTCATATTTGATGCTGTACACACTGTTTTCTGCGTGTCATACTTCTCTGTATGTTTATTTGTGTTAAAAATTTTCAATAAAAATGTATTTGGAAAAAAAATAAATAGGTTGGTCCCAAGCCTGTAATGCTCTTCTGCTTTCTGCTATTATGTTCTTAAAATTATGACTGTATAAAAGTTTGGTGTGTGCGGAAATACACATTCCTAGATATTTTATTGACTCTATTTCCCAATGAAAGTTTGAATATTTACTTATGCCCTCTTTTGTTTGTGGCCTACATCCCACATCTAAAATAATTAATTTTTGCTGATTCAGTTTATAGTTTGTTGCCCTCCCATAAAGCTCAAACCACTCCAAGCATTCTTTAAGAGAATTTTAAGGATCTGCCAAGGTCAATAAAATATCATCTGCATAAGCTAGTGTTTTTATTTCTGTATCTCCCACCTTAATACCCTTTTTGTGTGTCAGACTGGATAGCTCTAAGCAATGGTTCCAAACTCAGCACCGGGGACAGGGGACACCCCTGACGCACACCGTTACGGATTCCAAAAGAATCAGATAGGTGACCATTTATTTTAATTCTAGCCGATTGATTATTATATAACTTAAATATTCTTCCTGTAAATGATGGACCAAGCCCATTTTTTTTAAGGTGTTTATCAGAAACCTCCTAGATAACATATCAAAAGCCTTCTCGGCATCTATTGCCGCTAAGATGGCTTCTTCTTTTCTAGTTCTACATCTATTCACCACATTAATTGCTGCATAGATATTGTCACTTACGTGCTTTTGTTTTCTAAAGCTCGCCTGCTGTTCCCCCAGAACCAACTCCGCAACCTCACTCAATCTAATGGCTAGAATCCTAGAATAGATTTTAACGTCGCAATTTATTACGGAAATGGGACGGTAATCCGCACAATTGAGGAGGGTTTTACCCTCCTTTGGTATTAAGGATATAGTTGCTTCATTTGACCTCTCTGAAAATGTACCCCCTGGACCGTCCCCATTAATCATGTCACAAAAGAAGGGAGCTAGCGTATCTGCTAAACTATTGTAAAATTCTATTAGGTAGCCATCTGGGCCCGGGCATTTCCCTTTAGTAGTTATTTTAACCGCCTCAAGAAATTCAGCTTCTCGTATCGGGGCTTCTAATAGGTCCCTCAGCTCTTCACTTATAACCGACATCTCGATCTGATCCAGCACATACATATCACTATCTGGGTCCCCTAGATCCTCTACATTATAAAGTCTTTGATAAAACTGCTTGAACACTTTCCCCATATCTTGTGTTGAGAAAAGAAGGTCTCCCTGATCATCCTTAATCTTTACAATTGGCTTTATACTATTTTCTTTTTTCAGTAAAGATGCTAAAAATTTTCCCTGATCTATTTTTACCCAAACAATATTTTTTCTTAATATCTGTATATTGTTTCATGCAGAAATCGTCCAACAATCTGTTGATTTCGGACCTAACTCTATTTCAGTTTATCCGCACAGTTCCTTCCGAACTTGTTTTGAGGGCTTTTTCCAACCTATTTAGCTCTTTTAATAGGTTGTCTAGTTTTACTTTTTTATCTCTTGTCTTTCTACCTTGATGTTTGATAAATATACCTCTGAGTACACACTTTAGGGTATCCCATAAATTCTTTCCTGACATTTTCGGGTAGTAGTTAGTATTACAAAAATCCACAATTGCTTGTTGAATTTCGCTTGCCACTGTTTCATCTTTTAATAAGTCTTTCTGCAGATTCCAAATCTTAGTCTTATTATTTATGCCCACCCCGTTAATGGTCAGCACTACTGGTGCATGGTCCGAAAGGGTACATGCCCCAATATTCACGTCTACAATATCACGGAGCTGGTCCTGGGGAACCAAAGAATAATCCAACCTAGAAAACATATTGTGTGATTGTGAGTAATAAGTATAGTCTCTTGATCCCAAATTATAGATACGCCAAACATCTATCAACTTGTGGTATGTGATTATGTCAGCAAACCTATCCCAATCTCTTTTAGGGATGCCGCCCGTTCCCCCGGTGCTGTCCAACCCAGGGTCCATCACCAGATTGAAGTCCCCTCCAATAATAATTCTTCCCCTACTCTTTTGTTTTACTTGATCCAAAAATGTCTCTATAGCTTTAACCTGGCCCCTGTTCAGAGCACAAATATTAGCCAGGGCTACTGGGACCTCCCTAATCCTTCCCGTAACAATCAGGTATCTTGCTTCATTATCTTTATAGATATTATCCACCAAAAAGCCCAACTTCTTATTAAGGACACTAGAGACTCCACAAGTTTTCTTTAGTGGGTTCGCATTGTTTATCCAAGCTTCATATTTTTTGCTTGTGAAGCGTGGGACTTTTCCCCTCTCTAAAGTGAGTCTCCTGCAGTAATCCAATGTCTATATTATTTCTAGTTAATTATTCGTATATCCTGCCCCTTTTTATTCCTGAGTTTGCTCCCCTTACATTCAAAGATTCAATTCTTACAATTTCCATCTTTATTGAAATTCTCGTAAATACTTAAAAGCTAAGAAGAAGTGCCTTGGACTTTTAGTTGGTGGACCTGGACCATACATACCCACATTCAGACATACCTCAGTCACAACAAAACAATAGCCATATTCAAAGGGGCGACCAAAAAGGATTGTATATTGGTGTCGAACTGTGTCTCTCAGACACAAAAACTTACGCATTACCATTTTAATGCGCATGTTGATACTGGGACTGTGCTGCTATTGATAGCGACCTCCCCCGATATGCCATATCCAATAATATATATTAGAGGAGGAGAGGAGAAGGTGAAACAAAAAGAAACAAAAAAATAAAATAAAAGGAAAAAAGCAAGGGCCCCTGAAAATTGTACATAAATTAATTCCTGCAGCGTGGAACACCAATCCCTATTGTATTATTTTGTCACCTGTTCCATCCTGCTATTTTCAATTCCTCCAAACCCAGAAATAGTAATACTTCATCAAGAGGGTCACCATCCCTAATCACAAAATGTTTGCTTTCTACTGAAATTGATATTGACAGCGGATAGCCCCATCTATATCGGCCACTCTTTTGTTTTATTGCATCTAATAAGGGCTTTAACATCCTCCTTCATTCAATAGTTCTTGCTGAGTTATCATGATAGAGTTCTACCGTAAAGTTTTGGTATTCCAGCCGACCCCTGTCTCTTGCTGCATACATCATCCTGCCTGTGTTAGTGACCCTTTCCCTACCCACTGGGTGCACTCTGTCTAGTTCAATCGAAGTTGGTGGTTCACCACCCAATATTCCTGAATCATTTTTTTTTTTACTGTATCATGAAGATCTTTCGGGGGAATAGATGATGGGATTCCCCTAATTTTTATATTATTCCTTCTCCCCCGATTCTCCAGATCGTCCATTTTTCTTTGTAGTGCCCATATCTGCTGTTCCTGTGTCAATATCTCAACTGATATTCTTTTGTTTTCCGGGCCCAAAAGTTCAATTTCCTTTTCTAAGGACTCCACTCTTTCTGTTAAGGCTATAATTGCTTCCTTAATTGGTTTAATTTATTCCCTCACTGCCTCTTTTATGTCCATTTGTAATGTTTCCACCATTGTTGATTGTATACTGGATGAAAACTCCTTCAATATTTCTCTCATTTTTGCCTCTGAAATTCCCTCCACCTTTCCCCCCTCGCCTTCCCCAGTTGCTTGGCTACCACCTTGGTTCATTATTTTTTTATAGTTGGGGTTTGGCAGATCTTCTTTATGTGTAGCACCTTCATCTTTCCTTCCTGTTACCTTTGGACTGATTGAATTGTAGACTTCATTGAGTCTTTTAATGTGAGTCTTTATTTCTTTGGGCGTCACTGCCCCTTGAGCCCCCAAAGGTAGTTGTGGGGGTGATAATGTAGAGGGGATTCTTTGAGCTGGTTGCTCTGATTGCATGGTACCCCTAATTGAGGCTTCTTGTGCATTGGCTTGTGTGGGAGCTTTAAAGCCGTAATCACTCAAGCTTTTATCCTTTTCCAGATGGTTGCCCCTTGTTCTAGGTTTGTTTGCCATATCACATGTTATGACTGTCTTGAGTTAACAACCCGTTGGATTGTATATTCTTCTTTCTGTTCACTGCCCCAATATGTACCTAAGCTATAGTATACAGAGGACAATAGTCTGCAGTTCGGGGAGCATATATTAATCCATACATTTATCAGCAACAAATCTGTAAAGGTGCAATGTTCACACCGCCCAAATATGCTTCCAAGCTATAGTGTGCAGAGTACAGTATGACTATGAGGACAAGGGACAATAATGTGCAGCAAGGGAAGCATATACTAGTCCATATGTACAGCGTTCACTGCACCAAAATATGCTTCCAGGCTATAATATGCCGAGTACAGTATGAAGACAGAGAGCAATAGTCTGCAGCAAAGGGGGCATATATTGATCAGTATATTTATAAGCAACCAATCTGCCAATCCTAACCATTATACCACCAACACAACACACTACAATGCTACATGCCTAGCATGTACCATTATGATATATCCAAGAGAAAAATTAGCTCTCTCTCTCTAGGACTTGATGCCATTGAAGTGAATTGTCAGCTTAAAACCATATACCGGCAGAATTTCACAGGCAATTTCGGAATTCCACCGGATTGAAAAAGCAATTCCGTTCCGACCAAACGGAATGGAATGACCAATTTCCGCCCAAAATAGCGGAAAATACAATTTTGTGGAAAGCGGTGACCATCCCTGCTAGAGAGAGAGAGAGAGAGAGAGAGAGAGAGAGAGAGAGAGATGAATCTACATGGCTATCTGGGGTTCTCTTCGGACAACTGTTGAACACAAAAGGCAAGGCCATGCCTGGGTGGGCTTGAACCACCAACCTCTCAGTTAACAGCCAAACACGCTAACCAATTGTGCCACAAAGACTGTGTACCACAAAGACTGTGCACGCAGTTGCAGTTGAATGATTTTATGGGGATGTATGTGTGTCTTTTGGAGGGAGGAAGTAAGTCTGCTCCAAGAAGTTTCAGCATGTAGTGTTGGTGGTGTAATGGTTAGGATAGCAGCCTACAGAGCGGTAGGCCTGGGTTCTATTCCTGGCCAATGTGAGTTAGCTTTTGACATACTACAAATCTTTAAGTAATTTTCTCTTGGCTATATCATAATGGTACATGCTAGCCTGGCTTCAGCATGTAGTGTTGGTGGTGGTATAGTGGTGAAGTGAGCTACCTACCACGCACTCAGACCTGGGTTAAATTCCCAGCCAAGGTATGTAAGCTGGCTTTTGAAATACTACAATTCCCTGGAAGACAAGACCCTCCTCCCTCCGCGAGAGAGGGAGGAGGGAGTGAGGAATATAAGGAACAACAATCAGCTAGGTACAAACCTACAAGACCCTAACTAAACTCTCCCTAGCAGAGTTTGTCAGCAGCTGTCCCTTAACTAATTACTGTAGGCAGACGAGTGAGTAAAATGACAGGAGAACCTTGCCTTTTATAAGGGGGGGGGGGGGGGGGCTCCAGGAGTGAGTGCAGTCTGATTGGTGACAATGTGTCTGCTGACTGTGATGTAGAGGGTCAAAGTTCTGCTTAATGGAGCATTATGGGGGCGAATCGAACTTCCGCAAAAGTTTGCCTTCGCCGGCGAAAGCGAACCATCTAAAGTTCGCCTGGAACCATCTCTAGTGGTAGGTAACCAGGTAGCAGACAGGGTAGGGCAGGGCAAGGAAATGATTAATAGAGGCAAATTAAAGTAAGCAGGAGGCAAACCATGCCCAAGAGAGCAGGGTCTGCCAGACTGTAACTTCCAGTGGTGATGGAGTGGGGTAAATTGAAGCAGTGATACAGGGAATCAAAGAACCTGACTAAGGAACCAGACTGACAAACCAGTTCACTGAAGACACGGCTCTCTATGAAGCAGGGAAGACACAGCTCCCTATGAACCAGAGAACCGTTGCAGGGAATCATAGAACCAGACTAAAGAATTGGACTGACGAACCGGATTACTGAAGACATGTTTCTTTGGGCTCTCTTTTGCTGTCTGCTACAGCAGGAGAACCGCTGCAGGAGATCAAAGAACCGGACTAAAGAACCGGTTCACTGAAGACACATTTCTGTATGAAGAAACCGGCTCTCTTTTGCTGTGTTGTGATATAGCAGGAGATCCGCTGCAGTGGATCAATGAACCGGACTAAAGAACCGGTTCACTGAAGACAGTGCTTGTCTCTAGCCTGCTTTATTTATGTGAGGTACTTCCTGGGTCGCAGCTTGGCTTCCTATTGGAGGAAGCTAACAGAGGCGAGGAGCAGGGGGGGGGGGGGAGCCTGGAATCAAGGCAGAGATGCTATGAGGCTGACTGACAGCCTCACATAAATAAAGCAGACAAGCGACAAGCATATTGTCGGTAGCCTGGCGATCTTTTAAGGGGGAGTGGGGGACAGCAGAGCACAGGGGGGGCTAGCAGCGGTGGTACAATGGCCTAGAGGCATGTCATTGCGCACACTACATGCCTCTGGGTCCTGTTAGGATAACAATATGCCACCTCGGGTTCTCTTTAAGGCCTAGTTCACACGGACATTTGCCAGGCGCCCACATTCAAGTGAATGGGCAGTGCTGGTACCGTTGTTTCCCACTAATTACAGTCGCTTGTGCAAAGACTGTACTCCAATCCCTATTTTTTCCATCGTTTGAGTTGTTTACCACCACACCTCCATGTCCCCTTGCAGGGGTGAAAAACTCCCACCGAAAACCACCAAAAGCTGTCAAGTGTGCAGTAAAGCATTTTACCGAGACACTGCAGGATTCCCATATGACACGACCCTTAGGGTCTACACCAGGGGTCCCCAAACTTTTTCAGTCAAGGGCTGGATCAAAATATTTCAGACTGCTCAGGGGCTGGAGTATACATAAAATGATATAGAAAAACATAACATTGAATCTAGGAATTGCAGACAACACCTACTAACAAGTGCAGCCTCATATCTCAGCATGTCAGCATGTTCAGATAGTATCCCCCCCCCCCCCCCCCAACTCAGCAAGTGCAGTTATTATGCCACCAACACAGCAAGAGCAGATATTGTGACTTTAGTGTAGAAAGTCATATGTGAGCCCTAATGTCATCCCCCTCTCCCAAAACTACCCTATCTCCAGTAATTGCTTGAACTGCAAATTACCCACCCCTACACATGGGCACACACATTCATGTGGTTCCCAAAGAAGTGTTTGTGCTCCAGACAGTGAAGCATACCTAGGATTGGAAGCCAGCGAATGACTGCTTTCTGGCTTCCATGTGGAAGGGTAGTGCCAGCTCTGCTATTCTTTATGCAGTCACCAATATTTAAAGATGCAGCAGGCCACATCTATATGTAATACAATTTGTGTGTGAAGGGCCGGTAAGAAAGCCTCAGGGGGCCGCATTTGGCCCGCGGACCGTAGTTTGAGGGCCACTGGTCTACACACACACACACACACACACACACACACACACACACACACACACACACACACACACACACACACACACACACACACTCTGTACACACACTGTAACACACACACTGTAACACACACACACACACTGTGCACATACTGTAACACACACACACACACACACACACACACTGTAACCAGAGGGGGATGGGGAGGCACACACATGGCTACCTGTAGGGCTATCTGAGAGGAGTACCTTGCTATTTAATAGTTCTCTCTTGGGGACACACACATAGCTACCTCGTTATTTTATCTGGGGGGCACACTCATGGCTGCCTCATACTATGAGGGGGCTATACACTTTTTATTATCATTGGTTATTTTATTTATAAAGCACCAACAATTATGCAGCTGGCTACTTTCATTCCTTTGTCAGGCATGTAACTTCTTAATTGTATTCCCGCACTTCTGCACTGCTATTACACATCCCATTCCCTCTAGCTTTCCCATGCTCACCTATGTGGATTTGGATGCGTTATCCCAGATTCTGAAGCAATGCTTCGGTTTATTTTCTAGCATGCGAATTCAGAAGCAGCCGGAGCCTACTGATTTAAATAGTAATCACAAAGATCGCACAACAACATTCAGCAGAGTTGGTGGGTGCCGGACCAAGTAGCCAAAGTCCATACAAGTATCCAAAGAAGGTCCAACCACCACTTTAACAGGAGCTTTTTATTGCTCCATCACCATATACACACAATCGATCATAAAACCAACGACTGTAACTGTGCCTTGACAAAGGGAGCCCTGTGTGGCCCCGAAACAATCGTCGGTTTTTTACGATGGATTGGGTGTATATAAAGATGGAGCAATAAAAAGTTCCTGTTAAAGTGGAGTGCAGACCTTCTTTGGATACTCGTATTAATTTTATTAGGCTGCCAATCTGGATTCATATGCGGGAAATTGCACAGAATCACCCCTAGTGAAGACAGGCCAAAACATTGCCCTATAGCCCTGTGTACTTGTAGTTGTATATTACTTAGCACTTCTTTCTCCTTATATATGACCTTTTCTGTAGTGCTTTTTCCATGTTTTTGCTTCAGTAACTACTTCCATTTTGGTGTTTCTTGGATGTATGACACCGCATGCCCCTTAAATCATGCAGGCAGAATGTACGCATTTTAACTGAATTATCAGTATGACTCTTGTACTTATGTCTGTTGGATACTGTTTTTACTGCATTGTTGCGGTTACCTTAGTGAGAGGCTGTGGTTCCCCTCTGCTTTGTGCATTTTGCTGTACCAGTAGTTCATCTTTCTAGCAAAGTCAAGCTTTTTCTACACATTGCTCTTTGGCTCTGCTCCTTTCCTGGGTGTGCTTTTTGCTTTGGATTTATTACTGAGGAGTTTTTTTATGCCCTAAAAGCTTCCTGGCACTTTATTCTGCAGCACCCACCAAACCGGTCTGTGTGTGTCAGGTGTGAAGGCTGCTAAAGTGTTAACACTCCAACCACCCTCCCCAGATAATAGTTCTCATTGAACAATAGATGGGTATGCTCCATTTGTTCAGACTTGTCCTTCTTCTGCGTCTCCAGACCTGAATTTTCGACTCACTTCCTGATTAATATGTTCCTCAAGTGAAGAGGAAGGTGGAACTGCTTGAGAGTAGTTTAAATAAAAATACTGGAGTTCTGTCACACCTCCGAACCTTTGTGAGAGCTCAGTAGATCTTTTGTTTATTCCTTTCAAAAAAAATGCTATTACATTTTTTTCTGTTTAATGACATAACTGGAAAACCATATTATTTATACAATCAGGCCAGATCCACACTATAAGCCAGGGGTTTCAAACCCGCGGCCCGCGGGCCATTTGCGGCCCTCGATACAATATTTTGTGGCCCTCGCCGGCAAAAGCTTCCTTATAGTTCGCTTCAGTGCTCCCAAGTAATCCGCCGCATCCCCGCCGCTAAACGAGGGCTGCAGAGCCCCCAAATCGCCCGGGGAGCAATCCGCCTGCATTTCCTGGAAGGGGCAGAGCTTTCAGCTTCAGCTCTGCCCCTCCTGACGTCAATCGCCGCACGGATCGCCACCTCTCCCCGCCCCTCTCTGTGAAGGAAGAGTGAGAGGGGCGGGCAGAGGCGGCGATGCGCCGCGATTGTGAAATTCCTTATGCGGCCCAGCCTCATCCTGACTTTGCCTCCGGCGGCCCCCAGGTAAATTAAGTTTGAGACCCCTGCTATAAGCGCTTTTGTGAGTGATTGCGTTTGGTTAGCTGTAACGATTGGTGTCAGCACGCAGAGAGAATCTGATTATTGGTGATCTGCAGTATCACCAAGAATGCAGATATATACCCGATTATTGATGATCTGCAGAATCACCGATAATACAGATATATTGCTAACCTCTGGACACCAATAGGTATGTGAGTGTTTGGTGTGACAGTAATACTTTGAGTGATGCACCTGCTGAGCAGGCGATATAACCGTAAAGAGACATTGCTTCTGGGAGCACAGGAACCTTTCAGCAGCCTGAGGCTCTCCAAGGGGAGGAGTCAGGCTGGAGACAGGAAGGGCCAGAGAGTGAGTGACACCTAAAGGTGGATGTCACTATCTGATCTGGAGACTATCTCTTAAGGGGAGAGATAGCTCTCGAGGTCGGGCACGCCAGGTCGGCAGCACACTGACAGATAAAGTACAAAGACAGAAGGCTGATTCGGTATCCAAGTCAAGCAGGGTCTGGCAATGGAATATCAGATATGCGAGGTACCGAATCAGAAGACAGAGGAGTAGTCAGAAAAGCTATAAGTCATAACATATATCAAACAATGCCTATTCTGGGTGCGAGGTCCTTGATCTCAGCACCCCGGAACTAGTCTGAAGTATACACAGATGATAGTACAGTTCCCTAAGCTGGGTGTGAGGTCCTTGGTCTCTACACCCTGGAACTAACTTAAAGGGAAGGTTCAAGTAAAATAAAAAAATGAGTTTCACTTACCTGGGGTTTCTACCAGCCCCAAGCAGGCAACCTGTGCCCTCGTAGTCATTCACTGCTGCTCCAGTCCCCCGCTGGCAGCTTGCCGACCTCGGAGGTCGGCGGGACGCATTGCGTACATTTTTACGCATTCCCGCTAGTGCAGGAACATTAACACATACATTTTTACGCATTACTGGTTCAATGCGTAAAAATGTACGCATTGAACCAATAACGCGCAAAAATGTATGTGTTAATGTTCCTGCACTAGCGGGAATGCGTAAAAATGTACGCAATGCGGCCCTCCGACCTCCGAGGTCGGCAAGCTGCCAGCGGGGGACTGGAGCAGCAGTGAGTGACTACGAGGGCACAGGATGGCTGCATGGGGCTGGTACAAGGTCTGAGTGCTTCCACGTAGTGATCGCAACGGCAGACAACTTGCAAGTGACCAGCAGGAACTATATATGGAGTAGTGCTCTTCAGCACCACCCCTAATTGCTCAACCAATAGTATCCTGCTCTGGAGTCAGCTGATCGGCGTAGTCAGCTGACTCTTCCAGCTTAGTATAAGAATTCTGCCTCTCAGCGCGCGCGCGTGTATTCCTAAGCCTATGTGCACTAACAGACTCAGCCACATCAAACACACGCTGCCGCGTGCAAACCGCCACGCTGGATGTGGAACCAGCCGCCTTACTGTTGTTGCATGCGGCGGCTTTTCCGCGTTCTGCCCTGCTACCAGACACACGCTTCCGCGTGCAAACCGCCACACTGGACGCGGAATCAGCCGCCTGCACATGCGGCGGCTTTTCCGCGATCTCTCACATAAGCGCTTGCTGAACGCTTGTTAAAAAAGTAGCTCCCATTCACTTTCATTAAAATCGTGGTAAACATTGCGTAAAAATCGCAGCGATCGTGTCAATTTTTACAGCGATTTTAATGAAAGTGAATGGGAGTGATTTTTTAACAAGCGCTAATCAAACGCAATCGCTCACAAAAGCGCTTATAGTGTGGATCTGGCCTCAATTACTGCGATGTAGTTTAACTACTCTAATGGGCGTGCCGCGGCGGCAGCCCCAGGACCGCTATTGCCACTCGGGAGACTGTTAGACGGCGTGATCGCCGTCTATTTACATGCGATCAGCAGCAGCGCTGTACTGGGGACAGCCGTGTGACACGGCTGTCCCCCAGGGGGACAAGAGAGCGATCAGCTCTCATAGGGTGAAGCCTATGAGAGCTGATCGCTATGATTGGCTGGCTGGGGGGAGGGAGGGTTCTAAATAAATACATAAATAGTACAAAAAAAATACACATAAATATCTGTTTTAAAAAATAAACACGGTGGGGGGCGATCAGACCCCACCAACAGAGAGCTCTGTTGGTGGGGAGAAAAGGTGGGGGGGGGATCACTCGTGTGCTGTGTTGTGCAGCCCTGCAACTTGGCCTTAAAGCTGCAGGGCCAATTATGAATATAACAGCCTGGTCTTCAGGGGGGTTTACCACTGTGGTCCTCAAGTGGTTAAAGGGGAACTTCAGCCTAAACAAACATACTGTCATCAAGTTACACTATTTATGTTAATTAGAATAGATAGGTAATATAATCTCTTACCCACCCTGTTTTAAAAGAACAGGCAAATGTTTGTGATCCATGGGGGCTGCCATCTATGTCATGGGGGCAGCCATATTTTTGGTTGAAAGGAGGTGACAAGGAGCAGGAGACACAGTTCCAACTGTCCTGTGTCCTGATCACCCCTCCCAGCTGCATGCGCTAGGCTTCAAATGTCAAATTCAAAATGTAAAAAAAAAAAATTGCACCAAAACAGCAGAACGAGAACAACAACATCAGAAATCCCATCATGCTTTGCACAGATTCAGGGGGAAAAAGCCCGGGCAGTTTTCTTCTGTGCAGCTAAAAATGAGGCTTGTATAAGAGAAACAAAGTTCTGATGCTGTAAAACTGTTAAAGAAACACCAAGCCTTTTCAGTGCTGCTGAGTCGATTTTTAGTCCGGAGGTTCACTTTAAAGGACACTTTTTATCTTATGTAATATTGTTTCAGTTATTTACTTTCCAGATTATTGAATGTACTATTGATAATGTTACAGAACGTATTTTGTCCACTACAGGATGGGAAGAAAATCCTATTGCATCACATGTGTTAACTAGTAGTAGTGTAGGTGTTGAGACATTGGAGGAACTACGCCCAATGGTAACCCTACCCCTTCCTTTAAATAAGAACTTTAACCAAGGATTGAACTTAATTCCAGTCAGTACCTGATACCCCTTTTCCCCAAGAAATCTTTACCTTTTCTCTAAGAGATCCTCAGGGGGGTCTGCGGTTCTGATATTGTGGTGGAACCCCTCCCACAGTGTGATGTCAGGACTTTTGTCCTGACAGTTTGCTATCTGTGAATCTTGTTGCATTGTGGGAAATAACAGCTTTTCCAACTGCCAAGCAAGCAGCTGGGCCCCCCTGTGCATGGAACTCCCAGAACTCCACAGATCACCTGACAGAAATAAAGATGTCGCCATCAGTGATAAACTACAGAATGTAAATCAGGGAGAGGAAAGATTTTACAATGGGAAAACACTGACTAAATTATTTATAAGTGAATATTGTAAAAAAATAAGCAGTTATTAATTATGTTATTTTCACTACAGTAAGGCAGGGGTCACACTTGTCTTTCAGTTTTCTACACTTTGCAGAAAACTGAAAGACAAGTGTGACCCCTGCCTTACAGCAGCTAATGTAATTTATAGAGAAAACTGACAAATTGCGCAAGATGTCAGTTTTTTTTCTGCGTGCGAAATCTGCATTAAAGTGTGACCTTGCTTATTGATTAACATGACTTCTCAGTTGAAGTCAGTTTTTCCGTGCAGAAAACGCGTACGAAAGCCTATAAGTGTGACCCCTGCCTTACTCTTTAATCTATGTCACATTTATTTAATGTATTACTTAATATCTTGGAATTTATTTCAATATTTTAATGTTTTGGCTTTTTTTTTATATAAATGTGGTTATAAATGGTTGCAGCCAGAATGCTCTTGAAAGGCAGTTGCTGAAAAAAAATCATACCTTAATGGTTTATTTTTTCTGCTAATAACATTTGATGCACGGACACCAGTTGAAGGCTCATTCAACTTAATTTAACGATCTTTAAAGAGGAACTATCGAATATAGCTTCATTAATAAAATTGCTTATTTTGCACAATATTAATTTATAGATGATGCAGTCATTTAGTAAGTAAGTTGTTATAAAATCTTTTCTCACCCTGATTTACATTCTTTATTTATCAATTCATCACACATGGCAAAATCTTTGCTACTGGCAAGCTACTGGCAATCACTGTGGAATATTTGTGAGCAGAAGCAACACCTGGTCTCCCACAATGCACTGGGAGGGGAAGGCTTTGTGACATCATAGCCTAGGCTAAGCATCACTGGCAAGGTGCAGATACATACTGATATACAGAAATATCTGGAAATAGGAAGTGTTTCTGGTGCTGAAACCAAGTTAAGTAATGTAAAAGTGGGTCTCTTAAAGAGAGCCCGAGGTGGGGGTCAGAAAATTAAATAAAAACTATGCTACCTGATCCGGGGGGCTGAGTAGCCGCCGTGTTCATCGCTCTTTGCTGCTCTCTGCCGCCTCCTGTGGCCTTCAGTCTGCCACTTTAACTTACGTGACCTCTGGGGTCACGATGCTGGAAAGAGAGACGGATTTAGGGCTCGTTTCCACTATAGCGAATCCGCATGCGGGCACTGCATGCGGATTCGCATACTCAATGTTAGTGGATGGGGCTGTTTCCACGTGTGCGGCGGCGTTTTTCGGTGCGGGAAAAATCTGCACGACAGGGTCGTCAGATTTCGTGTGCGGCAGGAATGCGGGCGAATCGCCGCTAATGCATTCAATAGGGAAATCGCATGCGGCTTTGTCATGCGGATTTCCCCGCGATTTCGCATGCGATTTCGCATGAAAGGCAATGGAACTTTACACAGGCATTGACATGGTTAAATTCGTCTGGCTCCTTGCCATTCGAAATCGCATGCGAAATCGCGGGTAAAACCGCATGGGGAAACACAGCCGCATGCGATTTCTTCAGCGGTGGAATCCAGGCGATTCCACACCGCTACAGTGGAAACGAGCCCTTACTCCCAGCGCGCAGGGAGGCGGGGGAGCGGCCAGGGAGAGGCAGAGCTGCCCAATGACAGCTGGGGAAAGCCTGCAGGAAACGCCCCCAGTGGGCGTTTTGAGCAGACAATCTATCTCCTCCCATTACCTTCAATTATTGTTGCCAGTTTTGGAGGATTATGGGGGGCAGAGAGGCATGGGGTGGGGACACAGAGGCATGTCCTGCAGCAGGGAACATGCCTCTGTGTCCCATCTGCTCCCCCGCCGGACCGCCTCTGGTTCTCTTTAAAGGGGAACTGAAGAGAGAGGTATATGGAGGCTGTCATGTTTATTTCCTTTTAGACAATACCAGTTGCCTGGCAGCCCTGCTGATCCTCTGCCTCTAATACTATTAGCCATAGCCCGTGAACAAGCATGCAGCAGATCAGGTGTTTCAGTGGTTCAGACTTATAAGTCTGATCTGACAAGACTAGCTGCATGCTTGTTTCTGGTTTTAATCAGATACTACTGCAGAGAAATAGACCAGCAGGGCTGCCAGGCAACTGGTATTGATTAAAAGGAAATAAACAGGACAGCCTCCATATACCTCTCTCTTCAGTTCCCCTTTAAACAATTTATTACATTCTACTATATGTCATTAGAGTGCCTCCTTAAAGAAATTCTGAAGTGTGATTAAAATCTTACTTTTACCTTTTATTTATGTACAACATTATGTACAGTTCTAAACCACTGCATCTCCGTGGCAGAACGAGGGTTTTATACCCCCAAATCCCCGGGGCTGAAATCGGGGAGCGCTTCCTGAAAGGGGCAGAGCTTTCTGCAGTAGCTCTGCCTCTACGCGGGTCAATCCACGCTGATCGCCGCCTCTCCCCGCCCCTCTCAGTCTTCTTTCACTGAGAGGAGCAGGAGAGAGGCGGAGATCAGCGGTGGATTGATGCTAATGGAGGCAGAGCTACAGCCCAAAGCTCTGCCTCCCTGGGCAGCAAAATCCACGACCAGGAAAGTCGTGGATTTTTGCCCTGTGAGTTGGGGGTATAAAACCCTTGTTCTGCCACTGGGATGCGGCGTTTCAGCCCTGGACATAATGCTGCACATAAATAAAAGGTAAAAACGAGATTTTAAACTCACTTCAGAGTCTCTTTAAAGAGGCACTGCAACAACACAAATGTAGTAGAATGTTGTAAATTATACAAGTTACCCAATTTTACGTTAATTATTCTGGTTTCAGCTGTAAAAACACTTCCTATATGTACATATTGCTGTCTATTATAAAACCCCTTCTCCCAGTGATGTTAAGCCTCCCAGTGCACTCTGGAGACCAAATGTTGTTTCTGCTCACAAACATTCCGCAGTGATGCATCTTGACAGCAGTAAACATGTCACCACCTGTAATAAATTTAACGTAAATAATGGTGAGGAAAGATTTTTACAATAGGCAAATATTAAAATCATTTATATATGAATATCAATTCTAATCATGAAGTTACATTCTGTTAGAAATGTTGTGCACAAACAAAAACCTTTTACAGCATTACATATGGAGCAAAATATGCTCAGCCAATGGAGGGTGTGTTTTGTTGGGAGTACCAGAAACAAGTAATAGTGATTGTATATATTCAGGGCTCGTTCTTGTGCGGTGAGAATCGCTGCGGTAAAAATTTGCATGCGGATGCAAATTTCGCATGTGGTTATATGCAAATTTTCATGCGAATTTGCATACGATTTCGCATGGATGACGATGTATATGAATTTAACCATGCCAGTGCCTGTGTTCTTTTCCATTGATTCCATGCAAAATCATATGCGAATTTGCATTAAAATTCGCATACCAATACCACATGCAAAATCCCTATTAAATACATTGTATGCGATTTGCATAGCGGTATGCGGTATGCGAATTCTGATGACTCTGCTGTGCAGATTTTTTCTGCACAGAAAAACGCAAAGGAATCCTGACAAGTGGAAACAGTCCCTTCCACTTGTATTGGCTATGCAAATTCGCATGAGGCAAACACATGTGAATTCGCTATAGTGGAAACGGGCCCTAACTGATCCCACCAAGCTGTAATGCAAGAACATTTTTCAGTCTTCACATGTTACCTTATCACCCCTGGTGGCGTACAGTATCCAGTGTGTGGGTTGCTTGGTTTGTGTGTGTGTGTGTGTGCACAGGAATATCTATGATCATATGGCTATGCATAGAGATGTGCATATATGCTTTTATAAGCGTTTTAAAAAAAACAAGTTTGATGACGTATTTCCACTTCCTGTTGACTTCCTAGAGATTTGCATAAAAAGCATACAAAAATGCATTCAAAACGATTATGCGATTAATATATGCGCATAAAAATGCACACAAAATGCAAGAATAATTCATTGGGGATGGGATTTGGGGTTATGATTGGACTGTGACCAGCTTTCTCAGAGACAGGAAGCAGGAAGGCTGTTCATATAGGGCAGTGGTAGGGAACCTATGGCTCGGGAGCCATATGTGGCTCTTTTGATGGCTACATCTGGCTCACAGGGGTTGATTCACTAAGCTACACTGTGGAAGCAGCGCAGCTTAGTGTGACAGCGCGGATAACATTTTCAAAGGAGGCAAGCTACTGCTGTAGCATGCACTACTAGCTTACTCACACTCCCCCCAAAGCGAACGGCCGCTCCAATTGTCCCACCCTGGACCCTGTCAGGTCCAATGACTTTGTAGGACGAGATCCCCGCACTTTCATTGGCCCAATAGACTGTCACTTGACAAGCAGCCTATTGGGCCAAAGTGCGGGGATCTCGTCCTACAGAGTGAATCAACCCCCAAGTCAGCTAGCTAATTGTACAAGCTGTTAGTCGGTTCCTCTCCTGTCTGGCTCTCCGGGAAATTGCTGATGTTGCTGAAACCCGAGAGAAGCTGAAGACGTGTCTGACACTTCCGCTGCCCGGAGGATCAACTGTATACACATCACCATGGCAACAGGGACAAGAGCACTCTGCTGCACATGCGCACTGTCCCAGTTTGAAACATATTGTATGACTCTCACAGAATTACATTTTAAAATCTGTGGCGTTTATGGCTCTCTCAGCCCAAAAGGTTCCTGACCTCTGATATAGGGCATCTGTGTAGAAACAGAACAAGTGCAGCTAAAGGGGTTTGTAGTTCATGAAACCAAACTGCATGCCTAATGCAAGGACTGATAAAACACCAAGGGCATGATTTGCCCTTTACTAAAGTTCCCTAATAAAGACATCATACGTGATTCAGACAACTATGACATGACTTTGTGGTTATGAATTACAGCCCTTGTCTGGGACATATTGCACCATAGCAGTGGTTTAAAAGCTGAGTAAATGAGTAGTTGTGTGATTGCAGTCTCATGCACAGACAACTGTTCTGTTAATAAACTTAAAGAGGACCTTTACTGGATGTTACTTGATTATTAAATTGCTTTTAGGTTACAATAATCGTTTATACATTGTTTAGTCAACGTTTGCCCATTGTAAAATCTTTCCTCACCCTGATTTACATTCTGATCTGTATCGCAGGTGGTGACATCTTTACTGCTGGCATCACTGCAGAATGTTTTTGTGTGAACAGAAACAGAGTGCACTGGGAGGAGAAGGCTGCATAGCTAATTAGCCTAGGCTAAACAGGGCTATCACTGGGAAAGCCGGGTTACATACCAGTTTACAACAATATATAACAATATAGGAAGTGTATCTGATGCTAAAACCAGGATAACTAATATAAAATTGGGGATCCTGAATAATCCTGAAAGTATTATATTTTAATATATGTTGTTACGGTGCCTATTTACAGGATACTGGGGCTGAAACAGTTAAAAACGGGGAGCAGGTATGTATTGGACGCCATCCTCATGCCCACCGCTCTCCTCCTTTCTCACCTAAATTGTCCCCGCAGCTCAGTCCAGGTCGCCCGAGTCAGGTGGCCAGGAGCGATCTGTGCATGCGCACATCTACGTCACGGCACCATTGCCTCAGCTTCCTATTGTATGGACCTGGAACTCTGCTCCAGAAGACTCATGTATAGCTATCCTTAGTGCCATACTCAAAGCAGTTGGTGGTGGGTAGGACAAATAACATTTATGTTGCACTTTTCTCCTGGCTGACTCAAAGTGCTTGAGCTGCAGCCACTATGGAGCGCTCAGTAGGCAGTAGCAGTGTTAGGGAGTCTTGCCCAAGGCTTCCTTACTGAATAGGTGCTGGCCTACTGAGCAGGAAGAGCTGAGATTTGAACCCTGGTCAAATGTGTCAGAGGCAGAGCCCTTATCCAGTACACTATCCACGACATAGGGCTTGATTCACAAAAGAGTGCTAACAGATAGCACGGCCGTTTTCACGCAATTGTTCGCATTTCGCGCAATCGCAAATTTTCACATGCAACAATAACGTTTTATCGTTAAAACACATAAAAACGGTTATCGTTGCATGTGAACATTCGCAATTGAGAGAAACTTGAACATTCACGCGAAAACGGACGTGCTATCAGTTAGCACTCTTTTGTGAATCAAGCCCCTAGAGGGTTATGCAGCACCTCTTGCACTTCAAGCCCCAAAGCCAGTAACAGTAGTGTTTCTTTTTCCTCTACTTTTCATTTGAAGTTATTAAAGGGAGTAAAAATGGCAAATAACTCCCACAATACAGCTAAAAGAGAAATAGAAAGGGGAAGGCCAGTCTATAGATTATTGATGTTCACTATTTTATTCTTTTACACAAAGTAATAGGGCAAATTAAATTTTAGTTTTAAGAGACAATATAAAAACACACACACACACACACGCACGCACGCACGCGCACGCACGCACACACGCACGCACGCACGCACACACACACACACACACACACACACTGCAGAAAGCAAGTTAATTCCTTAAAGGACCACTATTGTGAAAAATTGTACAGTTTAAAACACATACAAATAAATGCATATTTCTCCCAGAGTAAAATGCACCATAAATTACATTTTTCCTATTTTGTTGTTGCTTACATTAGGTAGTAAAAAGCTGATAGAACTAGCAGGTTTTTGACTAGTCCATCTCCTTATGGGAGATATCTACTTTATTGTTTACAAAAGCATTCCCTGGTAAGGATCTATACAAAGATTTCAGTCAGCTTCCCTACTTGTTTGCACACTATTTTGGCAGTTGGACTGAGCAACTGCAGTTCAGTAAGTGCTTTTGTGAACAGAGAAATGACCGAGAATCCCTAATGAGGAAGTGGACTAGTCCAAAATCAGTCGTATTTGTCAGATCTTCCCTATGTACTGTTAGTGACAGCAACATAGGAAAAAAAATAATTTAGAGCTCATTTATATGTATGCATTTTAAATTTGACAGTTTTTTGGCAATAGTTGCACTTTAAAGTGGTCTCTGAAGAAGGTGTGTTGTTACAGCAAAGTGCTGGCGCACACAGCTGAGACTAGCCCCTGAGAAGGTCGGGGAGGCAAGCCCGGTAGGGTGTGGTGATGGCAGCATGTGATATGTGATATAAAACATGTGACGTTTATTGTGTTTTCATTCTGAATGTATAAGCTTACATATCCATCAATGTGAGTTTTTTATATGTGCTTTTTCTGAATGCTTTACCAACGCGAGTCGACTGTTACACTGTGAAGAATTCTTTATTATTTTGAGAGGGTCTGCAAATCCGTGGATCATACCTGAGTGTTGCTCTGAAACTGTTCAGATCGAAGTTCATCTTCAGAATCTTCTGACCCAATACAGATTGTCTTCACCTCTAGTAAGTTCATTTCTCTTGAGGGTGCAGGTAAGGCACAAACACTTTTGAAATGGATGCACTTTGAAATGCATTTTTCCTCGGAGAACGTGGTTTTCGTGCATATTTGAATGTTGGACTGAAGCACTTCATCTTGAGATGAACTAAGCTATCCATACACCTGTTTTTACGTATAGCTCTACCTGTAATGGCTACACCAGCTCAAAAAGAGATGAGTATTTAAGTTGGAGGCAATTAAAAGGGAGGAGTTAAAAATAAGTAATGATAAATAAATATGAATTTTGCAAAGAAGAAAAAATATGTATAAGTGAAAAGATAAGGACTTCAGTGTATTTTCTGTTTCAAAGTTTTATTGATTTACAACAAAATAAAGTGACATACAATGACAAATGTCGTATTCAAGTATAATCATACACATTAATCACAAATAAAAAAGTAACAGTGCAACATGTTTAAACATAAAAGTACAGTTCCGCTGATGTGGGCTCAACCTATGCTCCAGAGGTCTTCAGCTACGTTACTGGAGCACGTATCGAATTAAATAGAGCAGTGTTTCTCAACATTTTATTGGTATGTACCCCTTTTAAAACCCAGTCCTCACAAAGTACCCCCTAGCATGGTGAACATTATCTCAAATACCCCATGGCAAATACTGTGTTAAGGACCAGCTAACGCCCATAGGCGTCAGCAGGTCTTAAGTGGGTTACCATGGAAATGGCCGCTCGATCGAGCAGCCTTTCCATGTCAGTTCATGGAGGGTGTCTCCGTGAACAGCCGGAATGCCGCTGTTCGTGGCTCGCCGGCAAAATGTAAACACGCGGGGAAGAAATCACCGCTGTTTACATCATACGGCGCTGCTGCGCAGCAGCGCCGTAGAGCAGATCGGCGATCCCCGGCCTCTGATTGGCCGGGGATCGCCGTCATTTGATAGGCTGAAACCTATCCTACAATGCGCAGGACGGATATCCGTCCTGCGCTGCTCACAGGGGGAGGGAGAGGGAGAGAGCGTCGAAAACGCTGCGGAGGGGGGCTTTGAAGAGCCCCCCCCCACAAAGCGCAGCAAGCCGGCGGCGATCACACCCCCCCAGGAGGACATCCCCCTAGTGGGGAGAAAAGGGGGTAAGTCTGATCGCCCTGGCTATTTCCTGATCGGTGCTGCGGGCTGGAGAGTCCACGCAGCACCGATCAGAAGAAAATCCCCTGGTCCTTAAGTGGTTAATCGTAGTACATAATTGGTTCTAAAATATTTCCAAGTATTTACTATGCTTTTAATTAGCTAAAACACTAATTTCTCATTTTCTAAAACTCCAAGGGCTTGATTCACAAAGCGGTGCGAACCTAGTTAGCACGCCTAAAGACTTTGGGCGTGATAAGTAGGGTGCTAACTAGGTTAGCATCATTTTGACAATCAGATCACACGCAAAGTCCCGTGCACAAAACTTTGCACGTGCACAGCTCGGTGCGCGTGAAATGCTGCACCGCAATGCAATGAAAATAGCGCACTATGCGACGTTAAGGTTGCACCCCATGCGACCTTATAGGCGCATCAGGTGCGCCGTTTTCGTTGCATTGCGGTGGGACGTTTCACGCGCACCGAGCTGTGCGTGAGCGAAGTTTTGCGCACGGGACTTTGCGTGTGAGTTCTTTTTAACACGCCTAAACTGAGTTTAGGTGTGAAGAGGGGCTTTTCACAAGCGTGCTAACAGTTAGCACTGCTTTGTGAATCAATCCCCAAATTTGTTATTCTTGGTTAAGTATATCAAGCCTGAGTACCCCCTGGAACCATCAGAAGTACCCCCCACATGTTGAGAACCTAGGAAACAGAGAAAACGAGTGTAACAGGAAAAGTACTAAAAGATTATAGGAATTTAGTGGTATGTCCTCTGGGAATGGACCAAACCCAGAGAAGAGCGTGAGTCAACTTCTGTGTATTTTGCTCTAATGTACTTCTAACTTATTTTTTTAAGTAGTTTTTTAAAGTACTAAAAAGTAGTAAATATTTTGAAGTCTCCCTGTGCTACTTTCTATTCCAACTTACATACGTACGTTTTGAAACCTCTGGATTTCAGCTATTATACATACATATCAACCCTGACATGACTACACTGATGTCTAGCAACTAGTAACATTGGTATCAAGTATTACAATGGGATGGTGGGAGGAATGCCTGTAAGATACAACCGGGACTGGTGCAGCTATAAGGATGTGCAGCACCAGTGAGACACATGGAAGATGCATTTTAAACTTTCCTCAGGTATTCAACATTAATCTGCGTATAGTAAGAAAACAGGCAGCCATGGCTGGTCTACCATCTGCTGAATAGCTTATAGGCATTGCAGAGCAGTTCCTTAAGAGAAAATAGGTCATATCCTATTGTTTTTTCTCCTGATTTTTCTCCAAGTAGAAATTTGTAAAACTTTATAAACAAAATACTTTTTACGCTCCCACAAAGCAAGAAATTATGCAACATTGATATTAACTTTTTACCTACTATTTAGTACTTGTTCAATTGCCAAAAATTGGAAAAATATCCTCTATAATAATAGGCAACTGTTCCTGCGTAGCAGGGACAGTTGTCTCAGTGTAGCTGGGTCCGTGCTTTTTGCTACTGCGCATGTGCGCAGCACAGACCCAGCCTCACACAAGGAGGATGAGAGGGACGCAGCAAGGCGGGCGGCCGGGTGTGCGGCGGGTGCGCGCACGCGGGCGTCGGCAGGCGGGAGCGCGCATGCGCACGGTAGGCGCGGAGACAGACCTAGCCCGTTTTTAAACGGGCTAAGGTCACTAGTTTTTACATAAGATGAAAACTTATCTCCTTGGAAATAACTCAGGAGAAATGCTAATAGGATGTGGCCAAATGCATTTACTGCTGAAGCAGGCAGTACCAAATTTGTACAGTTCAAAAATGTTTGCCAAGACACACTGCTTTCGGTATGAGTCTCCTCTCGACGCCCACCCGCCTGGGCGCCCTCGGATTTGTGACATACCCAAAGTCTTCATCTGCAGCTACAATAAAGAACCGCTACACAGGTTGGTGCTAGCCTCCATTACTCTCTACAAAACTTGCAACTTCTTTTTCCTCAATTGCTGAACACATCCTGTAGAGTTCAGTAGCTGGCAATAGATGTTGACTAATCCAAGGCCTCCACGATTCCCTGTGACCCCGACATTCACATATTCTGCTGGC